>NC_086339.1:33450621-33750621 GCF_032445375.1 Bacillus rossius redtenbacheri | reverse complement strand
TTAGTTTCAAGTGACCTACTTGGAGGTATGTTATACGAAAAAATAAGCATAGAAAAAAACCAATCTTCACATAATTGGGCCCCTACTTAGAACCTGTCATAATAAATCCTCCATGTTAGTGAGGGCTGGGTTGTACATGAACTACAATTTAAATTTCAAATATATTACATTTGTTTCTGTGGTTGGCAGTGTCGAACAGTTTCTTAAATATTAACAAAACAAAAGTTATACTGGGAATTTTTCTTTACCTACTTAACATTAAATTGAATACGGACTATTCCATTGTTTCCGCAAAACACAATCCATTTTCCATGCTAAATATTACAATAAATGTGTCAAAATATCATGGGGCTGAACTATAGTGGCAGGCTAATATAGACTATGCACATTTATCTGTAAAAAGGTATACCTTTTCCGAAATTTTAAATAACTCTCAATTGTCCTGTTACATACAAATTTTGCACAATTATAATCGAGTGTGAAAATAACGGTATATGTTTTACCCATATGTATCTCGCAAACCTATCCTAAATTTCTGCCCTGCACATAGGCACATGTGGAAAGTATCATTAAAAACAAAAGTCACCAATAAAAATCCACATGTGACAAAAAGTTATATTCTCAAAGATCTTGATATATATGTACATTGATTGTTTCGCAGAAGCTGCTAAACTAATGTCTACAAAATTACTCCCGCAACAATTGCCAAGAACTTGTACATAAAAGTTATCATTTTTGTAGTTACTATGAAATTGGAAATCTGTAAACATTTTTATAAATGTTTGTGTTTTCATAGTACTTTCCTCAAGAATTAAATTTTACATAATATGCAACATAGGATAAAATTTTTCCCAGCACTAAATGTAATTTCTTTTCATAAAGGTCAATGGAATTTTTCATTTCTTGTCCGTAGGTATCGTCTATCAACAAGAGCAAAGAAATGAATACGAATGGAACTATTGGATCATTCCCCTTGAGCTAGGGTCGCAGACCGTGGCTCGCAAGCCGCATGCGGCTCTTTTCATAGGATATTACGGCTTTACAATTCACTGCTCTGCCAGAGCACAAAAAAAAGCCTAACCAAACCAAACGGCACAATTACAACGCATGTCCTCAACCTGCATGCCACTGCACTCGCCTCCCTCTCCATGCAAAGTCTGGCTTTAGTTTCATGTTTTATCAGTAGGTATATCTCCATTAATGAACATAATTTTTTTACAAAAAAACTGTTTAGTGTAGAATGTGAGAAATAAATATTTTAATTTTGTCATTTTTTTATTACTTTAATATTCTGTGTAGACACAGATAAAATATAAGGTTGCCGCTCACTAAAAAAAAATTGGAGAATATGTTTACTTAATATTTAGCTCATCTCACTTGAAAGTCTGCCAACCCCTCCCGTAAAAGCGTCAAGAATACGGCCCCAGAAGAAGCACATGCTTCACACAAAAACATATGTACCATGTTCAATTCCCCTAAGAAACATACACAAATGTGTAGAGGAACTAGGATTCACAAGTATCTCCCTAAACTCCTACGCCGGTATACTGGAGCTTCTACATTGCTTTTATCACATTCATCTGCTTAGAAATTCTAATAGGTTATTGCTAAAATAAGTAATATGCTTATTAAATAGATGCACGTTAATTCCAACTTACAAACACAAACAAACACACTACTATGACTACATGTGTCAAATATATAATTACAAGATTACTTATAACTTAAGTAAAACATAGTTTTGAATTTAAAAATAAAAATTATTAATATTTCTGTTAAAAGCTACTTATTTACGTTAATATGTACAAATATAATTGTCAAAAGTCTCCAGTATGACCTAATATGTTACAACTAGCGATAGTTTCCGCTGGCACGGGAATAACAGAAACTACCAAAAAAAAGGCTACATAACATTGCAACCGATTCCTATACCAGTTTCCTCCCCAACTACTTAGGGAATCCGGAATAGGGATGCAAACGATACATCGATGTTTTCAAAACATCGATGTATCGTTCATGAAACATCGATGTTACCATCGATGTTTTGAAGAGCGATACATCGCCGATGCATCGACGAAAAAGTCGAAAAACATCGACATCGTTCATCATTAAAATAACCCTAGTTTTTTATAATATTTTGGCTATAATTTCATGAATATTTATTGAATATATAAAAAACATTAATATACGACATTTAGTTATCAAAATATAATTTTTTAACTGTCTATCTTACTATAAAAAACTAAATTTTTAAGTAGGTATCAAAAATGTTGTAAATACTGAACTATTTGGTTGATTTCAGCATCAATTTTTTTCCAGTACTTTAAGATGTGTAAAATCATTTGGAAAAAAAATAAATACCGTTAAAAAATATGTATTTACATAAGAATTGTATTTAAATTTTGAAAAATATAGGGGAAAAGCAGCGAGACTTCATAAACAATTTCATAGCTTGTTGTACATACAAGCAGGGCCGCAACAACAGGGGGGGGGGGGGCAAGGGTATTTTGCCCCCCCACCCCTCTGAAACGGGGGCAAAGAAAGTGCTGTACAAGTTGGATATGTTATTTCCACTAGCTGTATAATCAATTTTTAGATAATAAAACTGCTTGTATAGCACCATTTTCCACCTTGAAATACAAATTTGCCCGGGGGAGGACCCCCCGCTTCAATAGGGGGGATCGATGATTCTTTATAAAAAGGTATATTGCCCCCCCCCCCCCCCCTCCCTTTTGAAAATTTAGTTGTTGCGCCCCTGCATACAAGCTAGTGATTGGTACCGATACGGTCTCGCTAGCTCTATCGAGAAAATTAATGTTATATTTTTAACCTGCACATACACTTCATGCTTTTTCCTTATTTTTGACGTGACTTCTAATAAATCGAAGAACGCCGGCTGCACGCACGAAAAAGTGTTCCGTAACGCAACGTTTGTTTCGTATTTTCGTTTTGTCGTGTTTTTGTTTCGTTTCAACCGTTATGCTGCATTTTTTGGGTTCAATATTTCCGTGTCATCATCATCATTTGTGGGTTTTTTTTCGTTCTCTTAGTACATTTTTTTTTGTTTTGTTGACCATATTCCTGTTACGGAATATTTTGTGATGTTTATATCCGTGTTGACAACAGTAATTTTTTGCTTAATTTTGTGATTTTTTTTGTCCTCTTTGGGTTTTATTTATTTATTTCTTTATTTTTTAGTTTTTAGTTTTTCTTCAACAGAAAAAAAAATTCTTAGCAATGGAGTATGTCCAAAAAATTACATCAAGTCCCACTATGATGTGTCCCGTTACGCTCATTGTACGCTTGCGCCGCATCTCTCGTCCACTCGATTGGAACAACCATCGATTTGACTTTTCATTCATGTTTTCGTCGTTTGAATTATTAATATTATGTAATTTAACGATCCTCCACCGATTTTCAGCACAATCGGTACGGTTATTTAAAAGTAATGTTGAATTTTCAAATACGTTTTTGTACGCACAAAGGTGTTTTACAGTTACACATAATAATTCTAATTACACCCGGGATCTTTTGCACAATGTTTTAAAAAAAATATTGTAACACATTATAAATAAGTTTGGTGTATTTGGGATGCGTATTTGTTATAAAATTATATTATAAAACGAAATCATATTATTCCCCTACGGTGCTGCTATCTATGGTGACGGACGCGAGCCGAATGAATCGTGCTATCTACCCGCTTCCGCGGCAACCAGGCACTCGTTAATACATATTTTCCTTTGTTTATCGCGAGGAGCGTTATTATGAATGAATTATAAATAAAATTTCGTGCCCGGGGCCACAATTGTATATCATTTTGAGCACTGGAAGACATAAAAACGTAAAATTATATCAACGAATTTTAATCTCAGCCCCAGCGCACCACGACTGTCTGGGTTAGAGATTAAAGCCCAAATTATTTCTTAAACTTACTAATACTTATTTTATTAACTGCTAGGGCATTTTTATTAAATTCTACGTTTAATTTCACGACGAACAAACTTCGTCGTTAAATGTGTAATTGCGTAAAACATTCTCGACGATCTTGAAGTTAAATAGCAAACATGTATAAAAGTTATAGTTAAATAATCTCTTCGTTAAAGTAATAAACATATTTGAATTAATGAGTGCAAATAAAAGTAAGTTTATCAATTAAATTGTAGATTTCATTTCACTCCATCTTTGTATCCATACAAAATAGTGATAATCATTTCATCAATGTTTTGTTATGACGTTTTCACGTTAAACTATCGTCCGTAAACTGACTTTACAGACAACCAATTTTTTTTTCAATTGCTTTTAATACTTTTTTTTTCTGCATGAGACACAACTGTAAAAGGGTTGTGGATATTGTGATCAGGAACCTGTAGTAAGTATGGTTTTTGGATACATACTATAATTTTAATCATTTCGGCATGTTTTTCTTAATATTTAAAAACATCGGTTAAAACATCGATGTATCGGTTGTCAGAACGATGTTTTTTTACATCGATACTTTTTCGTTTGAACATCGATGTTCGTGATATCGATGTTTTTAAGAGCGATGTTGCATCCCTAATCCGGAATAGTCACTACGCCGGGTCGAAACAATTCAGTCGCCCCCACTTCACTGCTTGGATTTTGGCCTTGAGCGGTATCCGTTTGGCCAGAAATATGAATTTCATTATTCTTTTTCATCATCTTTTATCGCAAGTATATATTTTGAATAAGTCTCAATTTTACTCCCATGCCTTACCCGGGACTCGAACCCAGAACCTCGCCCACCATAAGCCAGTGTGCAACCGACTACGCTACGGAGGTCTACGGTATTGAAAATTGAAACAAATATGGCGACACTACAAACTGTCAAGATCTTTATTTTTTTCTTACTCTCTACTTAGTTCCTTACAATAGCAAAACGTAACGTAATGGCTTGAAAGCTATTGCTCGGCAGACATAGAGGAATGACACTAACAGTTTGTATATCTATGACACACATTACATAAAATTAAGATATATTTTTGTAACCCATTTAAAATTTATTTTTTTAGACAAAAGATAGCCTATGTCCATCCCCAGGAAATAATCTATCTCCTTGACTTGTCCCAGGCAGAGGGGAGGAGCGGGAGCAATCCCCGAACAGGGGTGGCTGCCCAAGAGCGGGGGAAGGTCCGTCAGAGGGGGGGGGGGGGGGGGGGGAGAGAGAGCAGAAGCGGTCCCCGAGCAGGGGTCGCTGCCTAAATAATACTGCTCAAGTATTCTGTCACTTTTATTAACCCAGAAATTACTGGGAAGAGCTTTCTTCCTGGCGATTTTTTTTCCTAACCTAAATTAAAACTAAGTGTGTTTGGGAGGGGTCTGGATTAGGGACAGACTCTAAGTGCGTCTCAGGCCGAAGCCTATACGCTCTAATCATGCAGGGGTTAGCCATGCGGGAGAGGGTGCATGCATCGTGTGCTAGGAGGGGGATTGGCCAGCCATGGCAGCGATTGGCGCCATGACTAACTCCCCTCACTGACTATTCTAGACTAAAACTAGATAAGTTGGGCCCAGGTAAAACCTGCATAGACACAGGGAAAACCCTGGGCACTTACATGCGGGATGCAAAATTTCATGCATTAATTACATGCGGGTTGGCTACGGGAATAGAAGGATGGCTCAGGAAGAAGAGTTGGAAGAGTAGAAAATATCTACTAAGCAAGGGCGGGCACTTGGACATTTTTGTCCGCATTTGGGGGTTTGGGCATGACTGGTTTTTAGGGGGCGACTTTCGTCGTTTCCCGCCAGGCTGCCAGCCAGCCAGGTGAGCTGAAAGAAAAGAAAAAGTACATCTTACAACTATAAGTTATATGGCCGCAGCACCCAGGTTGCCCCAGTTACCACAGCCATGTATGCCCGACACATTGTGCTGCCAGCCTGGGCATGTCAATCATTGGCTAGTCCAATGTTGATTATTTGCACCGCAGGACGTGGTCAGGCACATGGTCGGACACCTATTCATCGATAGTGAGTCTGCTCACTTAATAATTGAGAAATAAACATTCCTATAATAATGGGGAATTTGCGTGTTGGTGTATTTATTAGAGCCCCGCTGGGCCAAAAATTAATTAGAGCCCCGCTGGGCCAAAAATTCATTAGAGCCCCGCTGGGCCAAAAATTCATTAGAGCCCCGCTGGGCCAAATCGCTGGTGTGTCTGGGTGGTGCGGGAGGCTTTAATTCTGTCACAATGTGCTGCCAGCCTGAGCATGTCAATCATTGGCTAGTCCAATGTTGCGTATTTGCACTGCAGGACGTGGTCAGGCACATGTTCAGAATTCTATTACTTAATGCTACTATTAGGACTTAAAGTTATGTCTTAAAAATTAAAATACTTAATACTAAGTCTGGAGCTGCCAGAAATACGAGTGTAAAAACTGCGCGATTCTTAAGCAGAATTTTCTCGCCAGTCCGCAACCGCCCTGCCGGGGTCGGACCTCGGCCGAGCGCAGGTGCGCTGTGATTGGCCGGAGCTTCCAGCCAATCACGGGCCACTACGGTGGTCGGTGTGCCAGGATGGATTTCGGGCGTTTGTATTTTTGTGTTTCGTCGGGATCATAATTTCCGAGTGAGGAAATATGCGGATTTAAACTATTTACGCATTTATCGTAAAAAGTTTGTGTTGTACGAGTGTAAAAGTCTTGCAAAGTCTCCGACTCGGTTTCACGATGCAATGCTTCTACAGGGCAGTATCGTGGGGCGTCTGTGGCGATTCGAATGCACCTATTCTGAATCCGCTGCAGTTTTATTAGGTGTGTGGGGGCAGCTGTTGCCCAGACTGGGGCTGCATACGTAATTATTGGGCGTATTAGAGCATTGTACAGCAGTAGGCCTGTTTTTACCTTGCTGCCGCATCGTCTACTCATTACTGGGTAGAGTGCACTGAACCTAGCCTGCGCTTGCGCTCGCCTAGTGTCAATGTGATTGCGCCAGAGTAGTTTCCTATCCATGTGAACACCTAGATATTTCACTACATCCTTATGCGGTATTTGTTCGTCAAACAAACGTATTTGCGGCCTGTGTTCTACAGGCGGGAGATTGTTACGAGTAAATACAATAATCTCTGATTTCGTTGTATTTACTTTTATACGCCAAGTCGTGCACCATTGTTCGAACTCAGTGAGCGCGACTTGCAGTCTGTTGGTAGCTAGCCGGAGGTTGTGGGACCTGCTATACAGCACTGTGTCATCTGCATAACAGCCCAGCTTTACTAGTCGGTGTGCAGGGCGTGGCATGTCACTGACATATATATTAAAGAGTACAGGGCCTAAGATGCTTCCCTGCGGTACACCTGCTCTTATTTGATTTATGTCTGATAGAGCTCCTTAAGTAGATACTCTAAAGGTTCTGTCTGCTAAATAGGACGCGACTAGTTTAATATAACAGTCTGGAAATCCTGTTTGGTAGAGTTTGTAGATTAGCCCCGCATGGAATACTCTGTCGAAGGCTTTCTCTACATCTATATACGTAGCGACTACGTAATCCTGTACGTTAAATGCGCTTGTGATTTCTTCAGTCAGGCGCACTAGCTGATGTACTGTCGAGTGTGTACTGCGAAAGCCGAACTGTTCATTCGGCAGTATGTTATTCTCGTGAATGTGGACATTAAGTATGTGTAGTATAATACTCTCCACGACTTTAGACACAGTACTTAGCAGACTGATAGGTCTGTAATTCTGTGGCAGTGTTTTATTTTTACCTGGCTTGTGGAAGACTATAACTCTAGCTTCTTTCCACTGTGAGGGAAAAATATTTAACCGGAACATTGCATTTATGCACTCGGCTAGATATTCGAGTGTTTCGTTCGGGAGTTGTTTGAGAACAACAGCCTGTATGCCGTCATTCCCGGGAGCTTTTCGCGGCTTCATTTTTTTGATCGCGCACTTTATTTCTTGCGCCTGTGTAAGTAATGGCTCAGAGGTTGTGGGCAGTCGCAATTTAACACGGAGTTCGCGGTAAATTTGCTCCGTGAATATCCTATCGCAGGGCTGCATGTTGGGCTGGAATGCTGCTTCCAGTGTGTCGGCGAAAGCTTGTGCCTTATCACGGGGCTGAAAAACTACGCCATTGTTTGTTTCAAGGGGCGGGATTTTGTCCGATTTATTTAAAATCCGCTTCGTCATTGTCCAGGCACTTCCGTCCTGGGTGTCGAGTCGCGCGATTTTAGTTTCCCACTGGCTGCCTCGCCAGAGTGAGATTTCGTCTGAAATGATTGTTTGTAGTTCGTTTATTCGGCGTTTCGTCTCTTTAGTACGACGCCGTGTGTATTCACGCCTCAGTCGATTTTTTTGTGAAATCAAGCTGCGGATGTATTCTGGCAGCTCGTCGTGTGCTAACCTAACCTCCTTTTCTGGGATGCACTGGCTAATACCATCTTGGATTTTTCCTGTTAGTTCTAATATCGCGGAATTTAAATTATCGCTGTTTTCAATGGTTATTTCGGCCGCGTCTGGGAGATTTATCGTTAAGTAGTTTTTAATTGTTGCCAGTCCGCGTTTTTATAGTCCCTGATTTTTCGTGGCTGGTTGGAGTCTATATTTGCGTCATCGAATATTAAATGAACAGGGAAATGATCCGATGACATGTCGTGTACAACCTCGAGTTCGAATCCCGTGTTGACACGTTTGTTCAGGGCGATATCTAAAATATCAGGCATGTCGTTCAGTCGACCAGAGTCATGTGTGGGCTCTGAGGGAGCATGTACAGTGTAGTTTTTGTTGAGTTGGTGAGTGTAGAGTAGTCTGCCGTTCGCTGTAGCGCGCCTGCAGTTCCACTCTATGTGTTTGGCATTTATATCGCCTACAGCAAGGAAGCTCGGGGCCGCTCCATATAAAGTATTGTTACGATCGCGCTTGGCTTCAGTGCTTGGCGTCGCCGCGCTCGTTCGGCCTGTCTGCGCCCCCTTCCACCTGCATCCTCTCCCTGGTATCTCGTGCCATACTATCTCGCAACATCCTGACTGTCGCGGCGCGCACCTGCCTCAGATCGAGTTACTTAAGGGATGCCGCACTGTGGAATGGAGGGACTCAGACATGTTTATCGGTGTGTTTTGTGGGAACCCGATGCTTGTTGAGTTTATCGGCGTTCTTTGAGCAGCCGCCGCGTCCTTCGAGGACTCACGACGCGTTTCTGGGCATTTCGACGACGAAGGTCGCGCGATATCTCGGAGACATGCCCGATTGTTCTGGACGGGAACCCAAGGGCTATTTAAGGAGGTTGGGCCGACCTTCGAGTCAGTAAGGAGTTCAGTGGGGAGTTCTCCCGCGGCGGAGTATCCGGGCGATAGTGCCGCGGGTGCGGCAGAGTGGCGAAGTCCTTGGACGAAGGTTCCAGGGCAGAGTCTGAGTGAGTGAGTGGAGTCGGAGACTGAGTTCTCCCGCGGCGGAGATCCGGGCGATAGTGCCGCGAGTGCGGCAGAGTGGCGAAGTCCTTGGACGAAGGTTCCAGGGCAGGGAGTGAGAGAGTTCAGTGGAGTCGGGAGTTTTCCCGCGGTGGAGCTTCCGGGCGATAGAGTCGCGGGCGCGGCGGAGTCCCGAACGAAGTTGTGAGCGAGGAGTCGGGTGGATCCTCGGCGAAGGCAAGTGTCGTCGGCGGCGGCGGAGTGCGGCGGCGGAGTGCGGCGGCGGAGTCCCGCGGCGGAGACCCACGAGGGGTGCTGCGGCGAGAGTTGCGCCAGAGGTGCGGCCCAGCGAGGTGTGTGGAACGAGTGACTGGGGAATTGACATTTCTTTAAGTGTAATTAATTATTTGCTAATTTAGAAGATTATTTGTAAGTGTCAAGTAGTGGTAATAAATAAAACTGTGTGTGTAATAAAAATCTATTAATTGGGCTATACTTTACGAACCCCCGCAGGGAAATCGTAACAGTATCCAGATCTGCCTCGCTGAGGGACCTGCCTGGTGGGGCGTACATTGCAATTAATTTAATTTGTTGCCGATTTATGTTTAAATTAATTCCTATAGCCTCCAGTTGTTGGAAATCAGGGAGCTGGCAGGCAGTGTGTTGTACACTAGTGTGTACAGCAAGGGCTACTCCGCCGCCTCGTGCGTCTCGGTCGCGCCTATGTATGACATAATTTAATATTGTCAGCCTGTCTGTCGGTTTTAAATGGGTTTCATTGATCGCATCTATTTTTATTTTATGTTTATCCAGGTGGTTAATAAGTTCCGGTAATTTATTTTTAAGGCCGCGTGCATTCCAGAATAGGAGGGAATGTAACTTATGTCTAGTGGCCGGGGTTGTGTTTCAACTCGGGGCCGAGTTAAAGCTGGTCATTTATGACGCCAGCAAGCGCACATACGCAATCCGTGGTGGCTCGTATTTTGTCGGCCATGGATTTGGATGTGTCCAGCCAGATGACCAGAAGCTGGCACAGAGGGCCGATGGCGCTCTGCAGTCGGGCGTCTCCACGAACGGCTTCGTGGGAGTAGATGACCGCCTGGATGTCCGCGAGCTGCGGCGCCAGTGCGCTGGTGGGGGGTGTCGGCTGGGCTGTTGGCAGCTCTGGCGCTGCGTCAACAGCCATGGCAGCCTCAGGTGCGGCCTGTGGCTGTGCGGGAGCTGGCGTCCTCTTCGCCGGTGTTGGAGCTGGCTTGGTGGCTGCAAGCTTGTCCTGGGCAGGCTGTCGGGGCCTGTCCTGGGCGGGGCGCGGGGGCTTTCCTTGGCCATTTTTGTGGCCCGTGGGGTTCTTCTTGAACCCCTTCTTCCTCTGCCACGGGTTGTTGGCAAGGACTGGGTAGTCCAGCTCATTGTGGCTGGGCTCCCAGTGATGCTGCAGGGGCGCAAACCGGCTCCCACTGGCCTGCGCCAGATAGTCGCCGAAGCACGGCGGCGGTGGGCCCCAGGGGTTGTGTCGTGGGGGGGCGTGGTGCCCCTGTGGTGCCCGCTGTTGAGGTGGCTGGGGCTGGTCCGTGGCGCGCATGTTGTCGCGCATGTCGCGGCGGGACTGCTGTTCCCGCTTCTTACGCTCTTGGGGGGGAAGGTGCCTCCGCGTCTCCTTCTTGTAGGCACTGCACCCTTTGAAGTTGGCGCAGTGCTGCTCGGTACAGTGGGCACACTTCTTGTGCTCTTGTTTACCCCCGTTCGGGCAGTCAGTGGCGCTGTGCTGGCCGCTGCACCATCGGCAGACTGGTGCCGCACTGCAGCCCTTGCCAACGTGATTAAAACGCTGGCAGTTGCTGCACTGCGCCGGGCCCTTCGGACGTTGGTAGTCGTCTACGCGAATCCGCATTCCTGCGAACTCGCGCAGAGCCTGTATGCGAGCCGTGTCGCACGATTGCGGGACCTCGATGACGAGGGCGTCGCACTTTTCCCGCCGCTGCCTGTTTTCCAGGAACCAGTGGTTCTGGACAGGCAGGTTTAGGGCAGCGAACTCCTCCTGCAGGAAGTCCGTCGGCGTGTGTCGGTGGACGCCGCGCAGCACGAATTTCTTCGGCACTTCGTGCTGTTGCAAGAGCACCAAATGCTGTGCCCCAATGGCCTGAAGGGCCTTAATCGCGCGTGCGTAGTCCGCGATGGAGGCGGTGTGCACCATGAGTTCGTCTTTGCCGCGGTTGGTACATGTAAAACGCTCGGTGAGAGCGTTTTTCAGCGCATGGTATACACGCGGGTATTGGTGCCCCTGGTCAAGAAACACGAAGAGTGGCTTGACGCGAGGAGCCTTGGTCGCTGCCGCAGGCGGCTGTTGAGTTGGGGGGGGGGGGGGGGCGGGGCCCGCCTGCTGGTCGGAGGTAGAGGCCGCCATCTCATGGTGCGACCTCTTTGCCTTCTTAGTGGCGACTGTCTGCCAGTCACCGTCATTCATTCCCTCCTGAGGGGAGGACGTCATTTCGTCGATTTCCGTCGTCATTATGAAGTCCGTGCCTCACACCCTAGCGCACCCACTGACCGTCCCCCGGGGCTAAGTTAGCCGGGTTCAGGCTAGGCTGTAGGGGATCTAACTCCCCGGGTGTCACAGGGCTCGTTGGTCGTCAGTAATAAAATACTTTTACCTGCCTGCACACACTGAGTGCACAGGCTACCTTTCAAGAACCACTGGGTAGCACTGAAAGTGCTACACACAACTTAGATGCAAAGGTCTCCGACTCTTAACTCTCTCCTCAACTCTTCGACTCCTCATCTCCTCTTCTTCCTGGCTTAGCTCAGCCAGAGTAAATATACAATGTATGTACATATTCATCAGGGAGGGCACATCTGTACCCTTCCTGTGCATACATATTCGAATTACAATACTATTTACATTCACTTGCATAATTTAAAGGCTTCTTGATACAACACTGGGTATTTACATATTTGTCCTGAATTAGGCTGGGCAGGTAGACAAAGTTTCCTTAATTTACATTCCCCTTTGTCTGCCATCTAGGGGCGGGTGGCGAACTAACTTTCCTCTCCATAGATTGTGTAGGATGGGTGGCGCACTTGGGGCTTGTGCTATCATACCAGCCGAGGCCAAACTGGTGGACATGACATCCTTACCAAATTTCATTACGATCCGTTCAGCCGTTCGGTCGGGAAAATGTAACAAACAGACAGACAGACAGACAGACAGACAGACAGAGTTACTTTCGCATTTATAATATTAGTAAGGATAAATGGAAAAGGGTATACTGGCGCACCCTGCTCAGTGTTAATTCGCAATGAGCTTCAACAATTAGTTATGAGTAAAATGACAGATGGCGCTGCTAAACCACGCGAACACTGCACTCTAACGTCGTTATGTAGGTACTACTTGAAAAATTCAGATTCGAATAAAATCCGGATCGGACCATGTTTGACCAAACTACAGTAACTACATGAATTCCATCGAAAAAAATTTCGACACTTTTCCGCATACAACTAACCCGACTTCAACCATACCCGGAATCTTCAATACACGGAAATGTGTCGAACCGGAATATTGACTACTCCGGGTCGGCACAAGTCCGTGCCAACTTGTGAGATTTAAATCTTGTATGGAATAGTGACTATTCCGATTAGACACAAATCCGTTTTTTGCCATTTTTTAGGCGGAATAGTCACTATTCTTTTCGACACAAATCCGCGTCCCCGCCCTATAAAGTGTCCCCCCCCCCTTTTCAACTCACCAAAGAAACAGTATTGATTCTCACGTGTTATAAAAAGGGACATCGAAAAAGTATCGATCCTTTTTGGTAGGTATCGAGTACTTTCTTTGCGATTCCAATATCTTTCTACTCGATACTTTATATTTGATACTTTTATTTATGAGTTCCTTTTGGCATGTATTAGCAAGTACCAAACACTAATCTCGCAAAAAATTATCGAATTCAAATATTCACCCTGTCAGCTGACACACACACAAGTTACACTGTTTGTATTGTTATATTACTAGGTAATTATTATGGGTTTAAACTAAACAAACTATAGAACATTATTTTATTAATTTTTTAAAAATATTTTTTAATATTGGTAATAAATACTTGCCTTGAACCCATTAGGTACCAATTTAATCGAATATGATATCGATTTAATACAAAATATCAATATGATTTTGGACATTCCTATCGCTGACAGTTTATCCTACAGTTTTCACTTTGTACATTGGTAGCATTGTTTTTTTAATTACAAGGTTTATACCAGAATCTATGGTAAGGCGTTTAGCAGGAATTACGCTAGCCACCTGAGTACTAAAATTATATTTAAAATTTAAGCATCCAAAAATATACTCATGCTTTGATAAACCAACTGTTTAATGAAAACAATATTTTTTTTAAGTGGGTTTGAATAATTAATTGCCAGGGTGGTTTTGCTGTCCCAACACTAACAGTTCCCAAGCAGGTTAAATTAAAATACTACTTCTGATGGGGACTAGATTTACTTACAATAATAAATGAAATCAATAGATCGCAAGCGAAAAGAAAAATAATGGTTCCAAAAAACATATTGCAGCTGTGTAAGCTATTGTGTATAGTGCATGTTATGTAGATATCCGCTAGTACATTGTCCTGCTGATAGTTATCCTTGGTTGCCGTTTTATCTCATCCCGTGTATGCTGCGAGAATGAAGTGGAAATATAAAACACAGAGTGTTTTACATTAGCTGTAAATGGCAAGCATAGGCTTTATATTTTGTGGTTAGGCATTAGGCATAATGAGACTGGTGACGGGACCTTCAAATTTAAAATATTCAGTGATACACTTACCATTTAGGTAGAAAATTGGTGTTCAAAAATTTAAGTCATTAAAACTTTTCAACACTTTTTGTTAAAATGTATTTTCATAAATAATATAAAAACATATCTGTGACACGATACAAAAGCCTTTAATAAATGACCTTTAAATGCGGTAGTAGAAGAATAATGGAAAATCTGGTGAACGGTCCAGGGTGTGGTGAGTGGCGATACTACCACCATCTTTGATTGTGACATCATGGCAGTCATCGTTGATGACATTTACCTTGACCTTTGACCATGACCATTGGCATTGAATCTGGACATTGACATTGATCTTAGACCTTGACTTTGACAATTAGCCTTGAATTTGACCACGACGGCCATTTTTGATCCACAATCTTTGATTCCGACATTTTTAAAACTAGAAATTTCCCCCATTTTAAATTACGATGTCACATCCATCATTTTGTATTATAGAACTTTCTGCCATTTTAAAATTATGACTGCCATCTTGAAATTCCTAATTTTAATCCAAAAAATCGGGAAAAAATAAACATTTATAAAAAAAATCATTTAAAAACAATTTTGATAAATGTTATTAAAAATACATGAACATCTTGGAGTCCACGATTCAAAACCTGGTAAAATCAAATAAAGAGGTGGCTCCTTCCTCCACGGAGCCAACCAGGTGATGGACACCCACCAGTAATGCCAAGGAATATATTACATCAGCCAGTGTGATGTCATGGCAGCTATCTTGGGTCTGTCATTTTCATTTCGTTTGCAAGAGGGCACTGCTGCAATATTAGTTTAATTTTTACCTGATAGAGATGAGTTAATATGTCAATTATTTTCATGTCCACCATATTGTTTGCCATATTAGCCGCCATCTTGAAAAAATAATTATTTTACTACAAATTCGGGAAAAATTCCAATATTAATATAAAAAATCACTCTTTGATTTACTGATTGTTTCGATGGATTTTAGTATAAGGTTTGATCTTGCTCTATAAAAAAAAGTGTTATTTAAAAAATATTTTGACATGACGTGTCCCGGCAACAGCGTCCACAGCTGGAATGGCTTGAAGTGGGGTGAACACCCTCCTGGGGTGTGATGTACTCAGTAGTCACTGGCGAGCAGCTCCTGTAGGCGGGCAGTCTGCCTAGCATAGCGGGGCTGCGGCCTTCCCTCTTGCTGGCAACAAGGAGGAGGAGGGAGAGAAAGGCCGCTCCAGGGGAAGAGGGATGCTAGAGCGAAATCCCGAAGGCCGCTCCAACGAAGGATCCCGGAGCGTAATCCCGGGGGCCACTCCGGAGGAAGGATGAAGGGCGGGAGAGGGGAGGAAATGAGAGCACCAATTCTGGATTCCTGCTATATTTCCCCAGATTTATCTGGGGTAAAGATCTCTCACTAGTGATTTTTTTCCTAGCCTAAATTATTCTAAGTGTGTAAGGGGAGGGTCCAGGTTTGGGGAGGACCTAAGTATGTCTCAGGCCGAAGCCTATACACTCAACCATGCGGGTTTTTAACCATGCAGGACAAGGGCACGTGCATCGTGTGCTTATTGGGGTTTACTGGCTAGCCATGGCTGCAATTGGCGCCATGACTGACGCCCCATTGGTCGCCTAGCTTAAAAGCTAGCTAATGTGACCCAGGTAAAACCTTCATAGACACAGGGAAAACCCTGGGCCGGGTCATGCGGGGATCAAATATCATGCATTAAGCAAGCAGGTAACTACTGGACAAGAGGGAAGAAGGGTCCAGGTAAGAAGAGTTGGAGGGGCTGAAAAATCAACCATGCTGGAGTTGGGTGCTTGGGCCTTGCGGCCCGCATTTAAATGTTGGGAACTCCTGGGTTATTATTAACCAGGGGTGTATGCGCCCCCAGGGGCGGGCGACTTCACTCGTCAGCCCAGCCCAGCTGCCCAGGCAGCCACAGTTAAAACAGAAGTGGGCAGACAAGCCAGTAAACCGGCTCGAACTGCGGGCGCACGGAGCGAGAGGCAGCCTGACGTTGCGCCATCTTCATCTTCATTCTTTAGTTCAACAGCAGTGTACCTTTCCAGCCAGGGTGGGGGGAGGGAACCAACCTCGCCACCCAAAATCCCCGAGACGGTTGAAGGTCGCGCCGCTCGAGGCTACTACTGCCAGACCTACAGTAGCCCCAGCTGAGGGTCCCTGATGTCTTCCTTCAGAGTTCCGATTCATTTCAGTTCCGTTGCGCGCGCAGCAGTCCACAGCTCCGCAAGTTCCAGCCCGCAGTTCGTCTACACTTCGCTACTATGGCACATCGAGCTCCCCTGCGGTGCCTTCGCCGACGGAAGGAACTGCTTCCTGCCACGCGCCGAGCTACATTCAGACTACCTTTCACCCCGATAGCTGTGATAGCGACTCCACAGGCCGGCCATTAGTCCGCGGACTGCTATTGGTTATTCAAGGTCACCCCAGCGAGATTACAACTCTCTAGCTGGTATCCCATATCCGCCACCCGCAGGACACGGTCGGTAGCAGTTGGCACTGATAGGCCGCCTCCCATATGCCCACAAGTCTCCTATGCACATGATGCGCGCGCCCCGAGAGATATCCGCCGACCACTCTAACTATTATAGTACAAGCCAAGGTTATATACAAGTCGGTTACATTAGCATTACAGTCAATATTTACAGATTTAGCTTTTGCAGCATGTTCTATAAGATATCACTGACTGTCCTGATTATATGCTAATTTCTGATGCTCAGGATGCTCCCAACACGAGTGGAAGCCCGCTCCTTCCCTGAGTAATAACAGAATGAATCCCACTTATTTACATTCAGCAGCAGGCGTCATATATTGGCGCCGGGTGCATCACCATCTTACAGGATAACTAGCTTAGGCATAGAGATTACGTAAAAAATACCCTGCGGTGTCGGGGCAGCCATGTTTGTTTCAGGGATGAGCATGTAGCACTCGCACAAGGGGGCCGAGGCCAAATGCAGGACACGACAATTTATTCAATTTAATATAGTGAAAAGTCCTAAAAGCATCTTAAATTCCTAATCTGCCAGCATTCAGTAAGACGATGATGACATTGACCGAAATCTTGGAAAGTCGTAGATTTTCAAACGTATAATGCCATACCGAATACCGACTAAGAAAATTGCAAGCTCTGCTTCCTGAAAAGTGATGGAACCACTCAAGAAATACAGTTACCTGTTTGTTCTTACGAAATCTACGGAATTGTAAATTACATCAGGGAAAAGTTACCACAGGATGTATACTTTCCACTGCATGTAAATCCAAACCCTCAAAAAAGCATTTAACATGCAGTGAAAATTTCGATTTTACGAAACCTGGGACCGTAGGTACGATGATTGGATTCGAACTAAAGGTGTACAATGCAATAAACATATTGCCCGTGAGTGCCATAAGAATCAACAGTAATTTGTAATGTGAAACATATCTCAACAGTAGAATAAACAACATGCTACACGAATTTTCGAGGATGCTTGGTATTCATTTTTACTATATCCACACACGTCCACGCACATAAAAATGTTATTGATATTCACAGTTATTTGAACTTTCAAATGCTTATATCTCAGTTCCAACTTCAATGGACATAAAACACTCCAATTCTCAGGCGACGAAGTGCCGAATAAATATGGAAGACGAAATCCTCAACGTAGAAGATCTGATTATTTTTGATGACAGTATTACGAAAATGGAACTGCACGAGTTGTAGATTTTCCTGCTTGGGCCGTATGCACTACCTTCTGAAGTAGGCTACACATTGCTGTACAGCACCAGGCTATCTTTACATTCGCATTCATTTATATGTATAATTGTTGTTTTTGTTAATAGTTAAATAGATAATTTTATTATCTGATAAAAAATGTGTTCTACTCCTATTAGGAAATTTTCTGAGAGGAAAACCTTTTTTTACCATCATAATGCTGGTTCATATATATTAAATAAATACAATGTTAGTATTGGATATATCATCGGCTATATATTGGGCTGGCGTGATATCACTAGATTTGTCGCACTCAAAGTTATCATGTAGTGGATTCCAGTCAATTTTTAAATTTTTCTTTACATAACTGAAGACCAACGAAACTTCAGTTTCATCTAGAGGTAGAATAGCTCCTGAAACCCAATTTGTATTGCAGCATTGTTTCAGGCAAAATTGTATTGCAATTGTTGAGTATTCAACTGATATTAATTTTCCTGCAGAAAATCAAGTACAAACTTCCTTTATTTTCTATTTATATAACATATGCAAACATTTCACAAACTCTATTAGTTTTAATTTTTTGGTAATGGACAATGGACTTGGGATTTTTTTCTAGCAAATATATTACAGAAATCATCCACACTATGCAAGTATTCAATGGTTGTCCCACGAAGCCACAAGTTTAGTAGTGTTACAACACCCGCAGACGGAAGTGAGGTGAAGGCAGGATAAGTTGTCGCGGAGGGCTTCTTCACTTCTTGCCCTTCTTGCGTGGGCGCAGGGGCTTGACGTCCACCTCTGGAGGCGGCGGCAGGTCGCCCTCTTCCAACTGCACGCCCGCGTTGCGCGAGGGGGCGGCGGGCTCCGGTGGTGGCGCCAGGTCCGCGGGGCTCATGACCTCCAGTTTGATGTCCGACGACCTGCACATTCCAAGAGCGAGGTGTCAGACGGGAGCTACAACACTTCACTGCCCGGGCACACACACGGTGCACAGAGCTACAGGGAAAACAACCGATTTGACACCTACTAAAAATATCCGAGTGGATATCTGTTTACGAAAAGCATTTATGAATTAAGTAGTTTTGTTTCCGGATTTAGTTTTAAAACCAAATTTTTTAGAAGAGTTTAAATGGCTAAAATGCGTGTTTTCAGAGGAATTGTCAAGCATAAAACAACTAGTACAGATTCATGAAACCACTCCAGGGACTTGCGTTACACCTATATGTTCATTTCTCCGCCATATAATGTTACGGTCACCGCTCAAATTTCATAGTTGTCCTATGCACGACTAAAAGACTGAGCCCCAGTTCAGATGCTTGTGCTTAGAGGCGATATCAGTGAGCATCACTCTTAGGTATCCGAGACAGAATCCAACAGGATCACGGAAAGGGTGTATGGATGCGAATATGTAGCCTCTCTGCACCAAGGCAACTCGCTATCTCCCCGTGGTACTAAAGGTGTTTACCAAAGCCAGCTCTGCCGGGGAGATATTGTCCCTCGACATCCTCAGATGTTGGAAACAGGTATCTAGCTGGTGAGTTGGAAAAGCCCTCTCTGCAGGCAACGTCAGATGGTTTCGGGCTTTACCTGGGGGGTCAGCTCTGCCAGGCACTCAGGTCGTGAGTCCCAAAGGCCTTGTATCACTGTGGCGATCCAAAAGGTGTAATATCAGTGGCTGGCAGTTGGTCACTCTGTGCTTACGAGCAAGCCCTCAGGAGTCCCCAATCTGATGCGGGTAGAATGGTGAGCAGCATCTCTGCTCCAGAACTACAGTGCGACAAATTAGTCTACTCGAGCACCGATGCTGGTATCTGCGCAGGTTCTTTTGCTAGCTTTTGCACTAGCCTGGGCAGCTTGGAGAGGTCGGATAGGCCCTCGGCCGAATTATGGGCTCTCCTGGTGTTCTGGGAGTCCCATAGATATGAGAGGTTCGCATAAGCGCCTTCAGTACTCGCTGGAGTGGCTTGGCTGGCGAGTTCCCATTGGTTGCTGAATGAGTTAAGAAAGCTGTTTTTGGGGTCGATGTTGGGATATGGGTTCTCGCAGCCTCTTAACATAACCTATCCGTAAACACCTCCGAACCGCACTGAAGTGGTGTATCTACTTCCCTCCACGCCAAAGAAGGGCCAATCCCACACGAGGAGTACATAACAAATCCCGCAAGGGGCATTAAACTGGCGCTTAATAAATTCGCAGAAGAAAAATTCAGATTAGGTAATGTTTCAATAAGTTTACTAGATTAACCTTCATTTAAAGGGTAACAAATATAAAGTTAGCTTGATAAAACAGTGAGACTGTTTGTTACAGCTGATACTTTATATACATATAAATTTCCTGAAGAAGCTAGGTTATTATTACAATTGCACTTATATATTCAAACAAATTTGTATGGTTAAAAAATTAATAACTAGGTGAAATTCTTTTTAATAAGAACTGGTCAGCCTGAGAAATATAATTCTATTAAAACCTCTTAAAACTTTGTATGTTTTACGAAAACTAGTTAAAAGTTATTTTTCCCTTTGCAAGTTATTCAAAGTAGCCATTTAAAATTAGGATATCTCGCTCTTATTTTAAATAACGGCTTGATCGTGGCCAATCACAAGCAAGCTCCAGTATTTAGCAAGTATACGCACGGGCAACAGGCAAGAATTAGGTTAGCAACAATCAAGTAGATGTGCGGGTATCGAACAAGTAGATGAGCATGCAACAAGCGAGCAGAAGCGGGGCGGTGTGGCTGAGTGGCTGTATGGCGGTGTGGCTGAGTGGTGGTGTGGCGGTGTGGCCGAGTGGCGGTGTGGCTGAGTGGCGGTGTGGCGGTGTGGCTGAGTGGCGGTGTGGCCGAGTGGCGGTGTGGCTGAGTGGCTGTATGGCGGTGTGGCTGAGTGGTGGTGTGGCGGTGTGGCCGAGTGGCTCCTACCTGTCGCTACGTGGCCAGCTGTGCTCGCTGGCAGCGTCGCCGGCGTCGCCGCAGCCCGGCGCTCGGAATCGCATGGGCTCGCCCGTCTGGTCCTGGTCGACCAGCGTCACGTAGAAGCGCCCGTCGCGCTGCACCACGTGCACGGTGGCGTCCGTGACCGGCTTCCGGGTCCTGTCGGCGTCACGACCCCACCGGCTCTACAGCTGGTCCGACACTTCACACCAGCTCCAGGGTAGTAGCCGCGTCCAGTGGCAACATATGATCACCGCTTCGCCATCATCAGGGAGCAATGTAATGGCGACGGCAACGTCGACGATGTCTTTGCCTTCGACGCGACTACACCCCAGAAGCCAAGCAACTCCAGACAATGGCCGCGAAATACTGCGATCTTTATTATCAAGAATGTGGTTTTATCTCAATTATAGAGTAGTAATTTAATAAAAAAAATGCAAAGAGTACAAAGAAAAAAATTGGTTGTCTGTAAAGTCGGTTTACGGACGATAGTTTAAAGTGACGTCATAACAAAACATTGATGAAATGATTGCATACTTTTATGAATAAAATT
The DNA here is from genome assembly GCF_032445375.1 of Bacillus rossius redtenbacheri. Classification (NCBI taxonomy): domain Eukaryota; kingdom Metazoa; phylum Arthropoda; class Insecta; order Phasmatodea; family Bacillidae; genus Bacillus; species Bacillus rossius. The sequence goes on along the minus strand of NC_086339.1, from coordinate 33,729,281 downwards.
GAATCATTTTTTATTGAATTATCACTATTTTGTATGGATACAAAGAAGGAGTGAAATGAAATCTACAATTTAATTGATAAATTTACTTTTATTTGTACTCATTAATTCAGATATGTTTATTACTTTAACGAAGCTTAATTTAACTATAATTTTTATACATGTTTTCTATTTAACTTCTTCCAATCTGTGTTATTCTGTTAAGGATAGGACGATGATAGGAAAAGTAGGAAACTAATGGGAGTGTTTCAAGTTTAATGTGCCTCGAAAAAGTCAAATCGATGGTTGTTCCAATCGAGTGGAAGAGAGATAGATGCGGCGCAAGCGTACAATGAGCGTAACGGGACACAGCGTAACGGGACAATGTGCGTTACGGAACACTTTTTTGTGCGTGCAGCCGGCGTTCGTCCATTGATTAGACATTTTCACTTCAAAAACCATAAGTGGCTGCCACATGCCGCAGAAGTGAAAATTTACACACAGAGGGTAATTAAATTTGTAGTGTACGCATATAATCAAAACACATGATAATATGCGTTGAAAAGATCTTTATTTACAAGAACTTATGACTTAAATGTAATCTATAAAGATGAAAATTTAGGTTTATGGTAGCAAAAATATTATACGTATATATTTCTATTCAAGTTTAAAAATTTAAAACATTTGTTTATCTTAGCACTTATTGCATATCCCTTCACGTATTCAAAAATTCGTTCCCCCTCACTGGAATTTCTTTGTAACTCAATAAGACCCACAAGGCTACACGTAGGAACAGTATTGATCCCAGTTAATCATGCAAAAAGTCACGAAATCTAATTTTTGAATGAAAAAGAAAATATTTTGAAAAGGTTTAATATTTTAAAATGTGTCTATTTAATTACAAATACCTACAGTACTTATTTAAGATTTGGTTACGAAATACGTAAGGGCCATGTTTGTTTCTGTGACTGCAGTAGTACATATTCCGTCTGAAAACAAATATTTAGGCTATATTATTTAACCAATTTTTGTCTCTTTTCTAGAGGGAACTCTATTATTAACTAGGATGTTTTTCCTTTTTGAATATGTGGCCACCTACCAATGTTTGAGATGGCTATCACGGAAATGCATCAGCGGATAAATGAACAATGCTAAATCTTAACATTTTATTCGCTCTCTCTCTCTCTCTCTGTATATATATATATATATATATATATATATATATATATATATATATATATATATATACACACACACACACACACTTGCTTGACGAGATTTTCACATAAATATCTTTTTAATTAAATTTTATTTTAGTTAAAAAGAAGGGTTAAGTACAGGATGTCCATAAATTATCTTGACAACTTTAACAATTAATAACTTGGGCACTAGACTAGATAAAAACGAACGGTTTGCAGCATATGACATGTACACTTATAAAGTTTTTTTCTTTTGTTTCAGGGATACTGATTGGCTAAGACACGTGGACGCCACAGGAGAATGCCCAGAGTGTAGCCTGGTTCATCGAGACGAAGCCCGATACCCAAGTCCAAAGGAACTTTCGGACCCGGTAAGGAAAGAAGCAACCGTCTCGACAAAGCATTAGGGATTGGCATAAGTCATTTATGGAAACCGGTACTGTGCTACATAAACGGGGAGCAGGTCGGTCATCTGTTTCAGAAGCTACCGTGGACACGGTACGGCAAGCATTTGCAAGGAGTCCGTCAAATCAGTGCGTACGATGGCCACATAGTTGCAAATGCCACGATCAACAGTGCACAAAGTGTTGCATTCAAGGTTACGACTGTATGCCTACAAGGTTGAGTTGCTGCACGCACTAAAGCCGACAGACAACCCCCAGCGGGAACAGTTTGCAGTAGAAATGCTAGCTAAGATTGATGCCAACAATGACTTTCTAAAGACGATTTGTTTCTTCGATGAGGCAACATTCCACCTATCAGGCAAACTGAATCGACATAACGTTCGTATCTGGGGATCTGAGCGCCCTCATGTGACACGTGAAATGGAACGAGACAGTCTCAAAGTGAATGTATTGTGCGGGATTATGTACAATTGCATCATTGGTCCGTTCATTTTTATTGAGTCGACCATCAACAGCGGTGTGTACTTGGACATGTTACAAGAGTTTGCAGTGCTACAGTTGGAACACCTGCAACCTGACGTTATCTTCCAACAGGATGGTGCACCACCTCACTGGTCCCTGATTGTTCGTCAGTTTCTGAACGAGAGGTTTCCGGATATAGGTATGGATTGGACGCGATGGTCCGATTCGGTGGCCTCCACGATCACCTGACATAACACCACTAGACTTTTTCTTATGGGGTTTCGTAAAGGACATGGTGTACCGAACGTACAGGACGTACAGGACTTAAAGACACGCATCCGCAATGCATTTCAACATGTTACCGTGGATATCCTGGAGTGTATATGGCATGAATTAGAATACCGACTGGACATTTTTCGAGTCCCTAGGGGTGCACATATTGACATGGGTAAAAAACTTTATTCGTGTACATGTCGTATGCTGCAAACCGTTCAGAAATATCTGGTCTAGTTCCCAAGTAATTAAATTGTGAAGTTGTCAAGACAATTTATGGACATCCTGTATGTCATAGATTAGATAAAAACCATCCAAATGACAAGAAAAGTTATAGGAAACATTATTTAAACAGAAAATATACACCTACGCACAGGTATCACATTTGTTTGTATTTTGTTTAGGAATGCATCGTTAAAAATATAAAGCAGTGAAAGTGTAAACTGTAACAAAATAAGTTAGAAGCTATTTCTATTTAAGTTTGTATAATATTGCCTAGGCTAACCACTTAAACTGGACAACATATTTTGATACGTATGCATTCAACAAATCTTTTCGTATTGCGGGAAATAAATTGTAGGTACAAACACACAAGTCTACGCACAACAAATACTTGTTGATTTTGTGTTCAAACTGAATTGTTTATAAACCGCAAAATTTTGTGTGCGAACTCTGTTTGCATGTATATTAGGCTTTAACCTCGCTCTTTATAATGAGTCGTTTTAATCATTACTGTGTGTCGCGAGTACAGGCATTGCCACGGTGTGACAGCCTTGACGTCCCTATGCTTGCCCGGCAGGATGATTCTGCGATGGTTTACGATTTTCTTCCGCGGGATGAAAGTGCAGGAAATTAAAAAACCAACCCCGAACCCAGGACGAAGGTTTTTATTATTCTATTTTTAAAATCCCCTCCCCAGCCGGAAATGGAACCCGGGCCTCTTGAACCACCAGCCAGACATGCTAGCCACTAGGCCAAATGTCACTAACAATAATGATATATATTTATTCACACAAAGTCGGTTCAGACGTAAATACAGCTAATGCTGCAAGCCTATGCAATCATTTTCTCTGTAGTTCTATATAAGATCACTAACACCGATGCAGGGCAGCGATCTACTGCCATCTGTGTTACAGTCTATAAAGTAATATCTGTTAAAAATCTTCAAAAATTCTCTTCGACGATAAACGTAAACAATAAAGTTCACCATATACATTTAAACTTTCTTTGCCCACTTGCAAAACATTTCCACTTTTAAAATTTGATAAAAACATTCCACTTACAAAATTAGCTAAATGAGAATTGCGACATGGTTAACTGGAGCAATATACCTGCAACATCTGTTAAAATGTCAGAACTTCACTTTAAAAGAGTTAAAAAAGAAAAGTTTTTCTTTCAATAGTTGGTTTTGACAGAGCTTATTTTTACAGAACTATATTTTCAAATATGTTGGAGACAAATATTGGACATTGTGACAAGGCTTGTAGAAGTAAAGGGCCAGGGACAGACCGCTATGCATTTCGTCAACAGTAGACATTATGGGTATAATGTCGAGAAGAGGAGTAATATTTGTGATACGTATCTGTCTACATTTCATACTGAATTTTTAATATATGTTTTTATTTATCCGTTGCAAGGAATCTGATATTAACCATGCGTATACGAGTTGCCATGGTTTAACCAACGCAAAACTTTACCTTTATTTAATTTTTATCCATCCAACAGAGTCCCGCGAGAAGCGAACCTCACAATACCTGTCACTCGGAACTTCCGAACACGAGTAAAGATAACACTCAACACGACAGCATTCACTAAGAAGATATTAATGTCAGATCATAAAAAATACAAAATCAGTAGAAAACCGATACAACAATCGAAAATGGAGAAACACAGGAAATGTTGCAAGCACAAATTATTTTGCTGGTAATAGTAGTACCACAAATAGTAATACATTTTTGCTATTGGGGCCCATCTGCTTCAAACACATTATTTGGGAAAGTGGGGTTGGGAGAAAGAGAGAGAGAGAGAGAGACAGAGAGAGAGAGAGAGAGAGAGAGAGAGAGAGAGAGAGAGAGAGAGAGAGAGAGAGAGAATGGTTATTAGAAATATTTGGTATGTAAATAAGTCCCAGTTAACTGTATACTCCAAATTTTGGAAGAAAAAAATTCTTAAAATGTTATTTTTTTTCAATAATCGACACATGAATATGTTATTTTCATAACTACGATGCAATATATATTTTGTAATTCCACTTTTTTTTTTAGTTCTGGCAGGATTATGGGAAAGAAAATTGTATTCTGAAAAAAAAAATCACAATAACATTTTGTAATAGACATATCTCATTTTTTTATTTGTTCTTTTAAATGTATAAGATTGAAATGAAATTATCATCTGTTTTAATTTAAGATTACATTAAAATAAAGTATGTAATGAAGACCAAGTGCTTCTGCTTGGCCGAACTCTTCAGAAGAAGCAGCGATGGGATTAAGCTCCCTGGTGAAGGGAAGCCATGCTTAGCTGCACGAGGCTTGTCGGGCCAGTCATGCCGGGGCTGACAGCCAGGGTGACTGACCCATCTCTTTACTTCTTTCTGGCCCGTGGGGAAGCTGTATTTCCAGGCTAGTCGTACGTTAAAATTAAAACAGTGGCTGCCTGGGGTCGCTTCATTAAGCAATGATTCGTGGCACCCTTGAAAGGGGGGGGGGGGGGGACATTCGGAGTAGAGACGAGAGTCTCGATACTGCCTCGAAGGCGCACTGACGCGTCCGGCCAACAAAGGGCCATGGCACCATCTGGTATTTGATTCAGTCCCGAGGCATGAAGCATAACCGCCGACCCCAGCGAATTGCATCGGCCCGTGGAGGGCACGAGATAGCTTATTGAATAGTAATTCCGTTTGTGATTAACGATACTGCGACCGTGTGTTTGGTCATGGGACGTTTCATGTTTAAATTCTACATTGGAAAACACAACCTTACCCGTTGACACTTTGTGGACGTGACATCTTGCGATATCACAAGTCATAGACAGGCTGCAACTGGGCGCAGGCAAACTCCAACCGAAATTCAGAGTGTTCCTTCCGAAAACAGCTTCAAACTCAGGGGTGCCAACCGAGATCTTAGTAAGAAGAAGAACACAACCGGAAGACTCGCCTGTGTATCGATTGTTTGGACTGCAAGGAAGAAACTTGTAGAACATTCTAATATATTCTCAGATTTACTGTTTATTACCAGACAAATAGTAAATGAATAATTGTTATGTTAAATTCGTGATAAATTGCCGAGTTTCGTGAACTGCCGTATTTTTGAAGTCAATTGTTGTTTCAATTTGGCTGACCTCGCGACAAGTGTTGCTGTGTCTACCCCGTCCTAGCCTGAGCATGAGTAAGCAGATCCAAGGACGTGGCTGACGGCAGTCCTGAGAGACGCGTGACGACACGCACCTCGACCTGGCCTTCTTGGCCCGGCGCTGCCGGCGGCCCCCTGGCGCTCGGGGATCTGTCGTGCGGCCCAGCGCCGCCTCCCGCATCCTGCGCTGCGCCGCCAGCGAGATGTAGCCGGGCCGCCAACCGGCTTGCAGCTGCAACACGGTCGCCGCCACTGCCTCAGTCGAACAAGCTTCAGTTAACTGCTTTAAACTTCTTCTTTACTGAGCAGCCTACAATTTTCTTCGAGCGCTACGGAAATTACGATCCCAGGAGGGGAATAGTTAGGTATGTTGTGGGGTAACAAATAGAGGAGACGGCAGGGGAAAGGTAAAAATGATGCAGCATACTTGCAAACTTGTATGCTTGCACTCTTGCATTCTTGCACACTCGGATACTTGCATACTTTCACAGTCGCATACTTGAACACTTTCATATTTGCACACTTGCTTACTTTCACACTCGCAAACTTGCACACTTGCATACTTGCACACTTTTACTTGCATACTTGCACAAAACATAGTTAATTTAGCGCTCCCATAATTACATTTTTTTAAAATCCGACTTCAGGCAGAGAGAATTAGTAATATAATAATCTGATCTACACATTAGGTAAAGAGAACAAATAATTTAAGCAAAATATTTCACTTCTGTTGCGTGTGAACTCCATACACACATTTTTTATTCTAAAATTACTTTTTGCATCGAGTATGTATCGAACCAAGTTTTGGGATCGATCAAATCAATTAATATATTAGGTACTACGAAATTTTTGAAAATTATTTTTTGGAATTTCTTCCATAATTTTTGGTTGAAGGTTACAGATTTGCAGTCCACCAAGATGCCGGACGTTGCAATAACTGACGATCTGGTGACTGATACTACTACACTCATAAATTTTTCAATATGGGGACAGACAATCTATACAATACACGACACTAGCGCCCCTAGTAACAGGCAATTAAATTAAAAGAGTACAGCTTCCAACAGGAGCTGCTTTTTATCCTACATATAAAAAATAACACATCTGAATGTGTGTTACTTTTACATGGGCCTTATTTAATTCTTAGTCTGATATAAGACAATGTCTCGATGGCCGTATAGACAAAGGTGTCACTTTGCCAGTCTGACATGTCATGGTTAGAATTACCTCGCTTCTGATATAGTTTGCATACATAATTTAATACAATATGTCAATAAGGGTCATAACAACACTGGTAGGTAATGGTAAATTGACTTACGTGTGTAAGGCAGAGCGATAATAGTGTGCTTTAGGAACAAACAGCAGAAACAAAGATGGTGGCATACAGTAGACGAAAACAAGATGGCGGCCTTAAAATAAATATGTGTTTCGTGGGGAAATTGTTTATAATGTCCACCTTGCATGGTATTATTTCTCATATTAGATTAAAAAAAAGTATGCTTTCGAAGACCTGCACTCGGTCGAAGGTCACTCTGTGGAAATAAGTTACTACAACACATTATATTATCATTTAAATTACCCTCATACAGCATGTGATACTGAACTGACGTGAAAGGGTTATTAAGGCAAACCAAAACCTTAAAACATCGCACACATTAAAAGACAAAACAATGCCCTAAACATCAACATCAAATAAAGAATAAACATTTCAAATCCTTATAAGTTCTCTACTAATAAAAAGTAAGCACCAGCGCTGGATTAGTTAAGGGAAACAGTCATTAATTCTGAATATGCTCACCCGGCCTCTGTAGAAGGCCCGGGAAGTACCTGGCGGGCGCTACGGGCGTCGCGGTGCTGCTGTTGTCCGAGTGCGAAGGGGGGGGGGGGGGGTCATCAGGCTAGTGGGAAACTAGGCCGTTGGTGATAGATCACGAGTACTCTGCCCCCGCGTGCCCCGCCAGGTATGTGGCTGGAAATCTACCCTGAAACTCCCTAATTGGCTCTGAGGCCGCTCGGTCGTGTGGAGGACAGAATGGTGCGGAATAATCGTAGACGACACAGTTTATATTAAATTGGCTTTTAATCCACGGATTTCTCCAGTGGTATGCATGGGTACGCTGTACTCCCTACACATACACTACGCAGTGGCAGAACCGCTACAAAAGCTATGATAATGCGCTTTGCTGCGTCTGAGCAACTGTACAATTAGACCCTGGAGACGGCCAGCACCGAAAGTTAACTGTCTTAGGAGGGCTCAATGAGCGTGAGCCTAAATTCTATTCTACACTTACGTGAGGTTGTAGCCGGCAAGTGTATGCGTGGCGATCTTAACGAAAACGAGTTGGCTGGAGTCGGCAAGTGCCGTAAATTGCGCGATCTGCGAAATACACGCCGAGTCTACGTGAGCAGCAATAAATTAAAAGGTTTTGTTTTAAAATCAAGTGCAGAGTGAACGATCGGTGAAACAAAATTGAAGGCTGCTCACGGACATACATCTTGACCAGGCGCGGAGTGGTTGGAGACTGCCGAACATGGCCTCCTCGCAAGGAAGGGAAACTTTCACCTCCTTTGTGAGTCGGCGCCAAAAACTTATATCAACTTAATTTGCTCTATTATAAGCTAAAACATGTTCCAGGTGCTCAATTAAAGGAAATCAATGGGAAATTGGGTGCTTAAGGCTTAACAACTGTTTTATAGTATTTAATTATTTGAATTGTGGCATCAAGCTGGCGACTGTAAATTTATTAACATATTGTCTCACTGTGAACTGTTCTAGTTGGATTCCTCCTAATCTGACACGATCATTGTCACAGGCACTTTAATTAAGGCTAGTGGCCGCGGTGACTGGTAATGAGGTTCGTTGTCTACTCTGTGCGTGCGGTGCTTGCACGGAGTAGCTACGACGCACTTGTTTAATGCTTGTGAATTAATAATTGTGTCCTAATGTCTTGTTCCTTAATTGTTTAATGGTGTCGAGCCCCTTGGGGTTTCGTGCCCTGAAGTTTATTTGAGTCTAGTGGGGTCACGCCCGAGGCGCTCGCCTGACTCATTCCCACTGGGCTAGGGGTGCGCTCCGAAAACGGGATCTGGTACTAGCGGTGCGGAGCACGGGCTTAGAGGCCATGGTCGGGACGACGTCAACGCAAGTCATGTTACGCACTGTCTGTTATGAAATGTAGCCGAGATTGAAGAGTTGCGAGACGAAGGTCAGTGCAACTCACCTAATTCTTCGTGCACATCCAGTGTCGCAATCGGGCACTGTTCTGTCCCCGCAGTTATTTCTAATCACAGCGAATCAGTCGAAGATTTTGCCTGATGGTGGATCCCATTTGGTCCACTTCTAAATGGCTTATCGCCAACCAACAACGAATGAGCTACCGTCAAATTGTTTACCATCTTTAAAATGTTTATTGAGGTAGTGATTTAGAGAGCTTTAAATATAAGTTATAGTTACGACTGTATTCGAGAAACTCTTCCTGGAGAGGGCTAGGACCTTCATAGGCAAACAATTTGGCTGGATGCTTAATTCAGTGAAATGAATAGGGCTGAAAATATAATTAGCCAATAATAATTTGTAAAAACAGGTTTGTTTTATTCCTTCGACTTTTTTTTATTAGACTTTAATAGTTTATGCCCAATCAAAGACAAGAATCTACAAAAAATAACACAAACAAATTTTTTCAAATAATGTTTAGAATTTTCAGGTTGTTGTTTTTTACTCCAAAAGTCGGTGGTGTTAAAACACATTTTGTAGGGTCGTAATTTGATCAGCAGTTGAGAATTCCATTCAGTCTAACTACATTTTAAGTAATGTCGAAACATGACGAACATGAAAAGCTGTATCGGAATATACTGTCGGAACATGATCTACAGAGTCGAGACATGGTGGTACATTAATGAACATGGTCGGCAGTATGAAAACATGTTCTGAAGTGTCGAAACAGCCGTAAGTGTGAGAACACGTTCTGAAGTATCGAAACACGGTCAACAGTGTAAGAACACGTCCTGAAGTGTCGGATCACGGTCGGCAGTGTGGGAACACGGCTTGCAATGTCGGACACGATCGGGAGTTTCGGGGAGCGCTCGGCTGAGTGGGATGGGACTCACCGGCAGGTCGGAGTGGGTCCATAGCCACCCCATGTGCGGCGGCACTGGTGTCGGCGCCGAAAAGGGGCAGCTGTGGGGCCGTGGCGGCTTGCTGGGGTCAGGCTTGAAGGCGGGGAAGTAGCGGCGCGACTTGCTCAGGGCTATGCGCGGGGGCTCCACCAGCGTGGTCACCTTCACGCGGCAAACGCACGAGGTGCAGCGACAGCAGCAGCAGCAGCAGCACGTGCAGGTGGTGCTCACTGCTGGGGGCTTCTCCTCCTCCTCCTCCTCCTCCTCCTCCTGGTCCTCCACGGTCTGATCCCCGTACAACCCCGCGGCCGGCGAAAGCACGCCCGTGGTGTCGTAGCGGACCGGAGGGTGGTTGTGAGCCGCCGACAATACACCTGTCGTGTCGTACCTACATAATACATATATGCAGAGTTCCTTCTGTTGCAGAATGTTTTCCTTTTTATTTGTTATGTAATTATATTTCTAAGGAGGCACTCACTAGTGCTTGGATAATGGATGGACTGGGGTTCAGGGGTGCAAATCTGGATTCGCAAGGGCAGTTCGCACGGCCCGAGAGTTGCGCATGGGTTTTTACTGACACAAGACATATCAGGATTGGGTCTTTTATGTTGTATAATGCCCATATTTTGCCATACATGCATTCAATAAGTAGAAAACTTTAAAATACACAGAACACAGAACGTTTTTCCATAAAACATACTTTTGATGTTCATGTTATCAGCCCCGTTTCACAGTCACGACTTTGAAAGTGCAAGCAGGCCCCCTTAGTGGGGGGGCTTTTTAATTCTACCCTTCGGGGAGGGGGCAGACAGGTTCCCCTGGACCCCCCACCCCAAGGGATTTCCACCCATGCTGAGGTTGAATGTGATGAGCTGTATTGATTATTTTCTCCTGTATATGAATTTACTTCTCAATGAAGATTACTTATCATTGTGTTAAGGTTAACTGCAGTTAAGTAACCTTATCACTGTGTTAAGGGGTTAACAGCAGTTCAAACTATTTTTTTTAAACATAGTTATTTATTAAATATTTGAATACAAAATGGCTACGATATTTCTCCCCCTCCCCATCACCACCACCACCCCTTCACCACTGACAACATATAAATTATTAATTATCACTGCTTATCTATTCAAAATAAACAATTTTGTAAACCAATTATATGTCTATAAATAGGTAGTATGTGACTGACAGATAATGAGGTGACCTCAGCTGCAGTATAAGCGTGTGCAGATGACGAGTTTATGTGAGTGCATGGCAAGCGAGAAACCCTAAAGTAGGGGCCACACAGATAGCTAAGCTATGTTCGCAGCGCCAGGTGGCCAGACAAATCAGTCTCTGGTTTTTCGATGTCGGAGAGACGCGTGCCGTGGGATTCAAGTGAGGATTTCGACGATTATGATACTATTCTATTGCTCTCACAGAATGCAAAAGAAAAAGGAATGGATATACGAAGTTAACCAAAGCAAAATATTTTAAACATTTCATCATTTGAATACACATTTGCATGTGAGGATGAAGCCTAAATCATGGATTATTTCAAAATAATTAGAACTATGCCCCAAATTAGCCATTTTCCTCGACACCTTAAAGTTTTTTTTTTTTTTGCATTTTTTGACAAAGATGATGAGCTTCATATTTATTTATTTTTTTTTTTTTTAAATTTCTATACCTCCAGGGGACCGTTTGTTCATGAGTTCTGTGATTCCCGTAACTATTCCAATTAAATGTGTTGCTCAGAAACCAAATTATATTTGTTATTTTACTTCGGCATTTCACGATCCATTCCCACACTCAATCAGTTTTGTGTGTGTTCTAAATTTTAAGTACCCTTCGGTACTCCGCCTCTGAGCTGTTTCCTTTCCTTAGTAGGTTTCTAGTTGACTTTGTTATCCAAGGCGTACCATGAAGAAACACCGAGAGGGTTCCAGAACTCAGTTTGATATCATTACCTTGAAATCAATTCCCAGGCATTGACCCGTATATCCTGCCTTCTATATTCGTCCACTGATTTATTCCATAAACATGGATATTTTTGTACTTCTTCAATGAAATTCTCCGTCGACATGAAACAAAACGCCATTAAATTAAAATGCAGAGGTACAGCCCAATTTCGCCCGAAATCAGACTTTTTGAATTTAAGTTATACTTCTTTAGGCACATTATGAAGAAACGACGAGAGTGAAATTTCACGATGCTCGCTCAACATACAACAAAAATTTACAGGATGAAAAAAGGTGACATAAAAATAAAAATTATGTATGTCCTTTTAAATCATATACTTTAGTTATTGATATTGAATACTAGTTCAAATCATTAAAAAGATTTATTCATTGTTAATATTAGTGATATAAATTGTGATAATACACTTTTCAAGTGTATTTTCAAACATATTCATATAAGTGTGGTTATGTTTCGGTATGTATAACGATGTCAGAAGGCTTGTAAGCTTCCATTGTTACTGGCAGGGAGTGTCTGTGGAAGGTTTAGTAGTCTCCAGGCCATTTTCACAGGAGTGTTCAAGTAGGTATAATTTATTACATTATTATAAAATGAATGATTATAAGTCATACCTATATCACAACAAACCTTGAGCATATATATTTCTTCACGATTAATTAAAATTTATGTCGATTATTTTATTATTTTAAATAACTAATTTAAGAAACATTTTATATTATATTGAAAACTGAGTATTTATTTATTTTTTAAAATTTAAATTATTAATTAATCAACCATATTTATGGTATCACTCGATTCCTTTCATTTTTTATTTATATAGATTATTTGCACACAAAATTAAAGTTAGGTTTTTATTACACCTGCCATCAGCCGGGGTTTCGGGTGCGATTCCCACGGCGAGTCTAAGGTGCTGGTCGTGAGAATTGGTGGTGTGTTCCGAGAGGGCGCCAGACTAGCTCTGTCGGCTAACCATGAGTGGGTCAATCGGCCCCAGCGCGTCCTCTAGACTCGGTCGCTTGATTTGAATTACGTGAAACGATATGCAAATTAAGTTGGGTGCACTCCCTAGGCAGCATAGGGAGCTGATACCTAACTACAACCAAAGAAAAACACTCGTTAGACTCTCGTGAAACGTGGTTACACGTATTTATTGCTGAACGGACGTTACACGTTTCTACATGCGCACTAGCTGATTGGCGCTTGGGCAGAAATTGGTACACGCAAAAACATAACACTACACAACACTCTTGATAAAAATTGTCTAACTCTCCCTATGGCAGTCCTGCATGGGGAAGTAATATTGGGGTGCTTGGAGACGGCCAAGCCCGTACGTGAATGTTAACGGTAGGCAGTTATGATTCGCGTAGCGAATCAAATCGTGAAATTCGTCCCGAGGGAACTCGGTGAGGCCGGCAGGCGTTTGCTCGGTTTCATTAACGAAAGAATAGTTTGAATGGGGTCGGCCAGGTCCGCAAGTGGCTGTGCTTAAGGCGGCCTTGTGGCCCTCTGCCTTAAGGCAGTAAAAGTGGCGACGGCTGGGTTAATCCCTGCACTGAAGAAATAAAACCGACCTGGGGTCGCGTGGGCTGTTGCGTTGAAAATGCTTTGGTTATGACTATAATTACCAGCAGCGAGGAATCAGAGGGACAAAGGTGAATGTTCCTCGTGGCACGTGCATGTCTGCCCCGGGCCGCAAGCAGATCAGAACTGCCTAAGGTGTTGGCGTGCGGAGGGGGGAACAATTACGCCGCGCGCTAAGCCACAAAAAAAACTTTTACCGTTATTCAATGTAAACTTTAATACTTGATCGCTAAACATACATGGCCCTTTCTTAATTAATTATGTATTCATGCGTGAATTACTTCAATAACTATTGATTAGCTCTTTAATTACGAATATTGAAAGTTAACATCTGAGAAAAAACAAAAATTGAGTCAAGTTAAAGACTGTTACAAAATGCTAAAACCCACTGCTTTTACATGTGTTTGTGGATTTGCTTAATTTGAGGCTCTGAGCCGAGACGAAAATTAAGGGCGTTCGTTAAACGCATCTTCCTTAAGGGAGTTACACTTATGTCTTACGATGCACATTCCTAAACACAATTGATTAATTCGGTTTGACTTTATCAGTGCACTGTTTGATTAATGGGTGTACTGTCGCGCTGGTGGTAATTACACTACACCATTTATGGCATTGAGAGTTCTTGCATTACGCCGCTCGTTTGACCCGGGTGGAGATTTTGCGAGGGGTGCGTTCCGCCAGCAGGAGCCAGTACTGCGGGCCGAGGCCGGGCTAATGGCCTTCGGTCGGTATGATGTCACACCAAATAAGAATAACTTCTAATGCGCATTCATAAGTATATGTACCCATTTATTATAATTATTATCTGTACATGCGTTTAGTTAGCAACATTAATAAAAATAGCCGAGAACCAACAACCTGGCGACGTCGCCAGGATAGCAAACACAGCGACTGCAGCCTGGTGTGTCCAGTGACACCTGAGATGCAGCTGATGTAGCGAACATCGCGAACACAGCGAGCACAGCCCTCTCTGTGTGGTGGGGGCATTATGTAGAGTACGTAGAGCTGTACCTGACTGGAGGGTGCGGGCGAGCTTCTACTGGGGGCTCTCCTCTGCCCGCGGGCGACAGGCAGCTGGTCGTGTCATGCCTCACCGGCGGGTGAGGAGGCGTGTAGCTGAGACTGATCTCCTGGTCCTCAGCCGCGCCTGCCTCTTGCTCCCCGAGCTTGCTGTAGATGCATGTACATCGGTGCCGCGCCGCCGGGACCGTGGCCTCCACAGAGTTCTCGCCACTACCCTGGGTAGTCCTTGTCCTCGTCGAAGGGAAACACACCACTTGCGGCGACTTCCTGGATGCTCCGCCTGCGCCTTCTTGGTTGCATCTGCATACAGTTCTTGGTGTCTGCACCTCGGAAGCTGTCACTTGTTTCTGCTGAGTTATAGTGGGTGCTGGCAATGGTCGCCGATTCCTATCGTCACAAGCACATGAGTGTACTGCAGGAGTGCGCGAAAACATTTCACTTTGTATCTGCGGAGATTTCCGCCAGGCATTGCCCTGGTTGCAAGAACATGTGGTTGCAGTGTGTTGCGTCTGGGTGGGACCGTCTGGATGCTGTGCTGGAAATGGTGCTTGGCGAGAACCACTCGAACATCCATTGCATTCTTGCATCAAATCTTTTTGCTGATTAGGGAATTCTTCATTCGGTGTGCAGTAGAACAACGGTCGGTCATTCGGAGCTTCCCCTCGAGTGACTTTCACATCCACATCTTGGTAATTCTGGAAATAGGACAGTTTGTACATCATACCACCTTCGTCATAACCAGGCTCTTCACAAGTGTCTTTGGTAGTGGCCTGGCAAGTGGAATCCTGCAATGGCGACTGTTCGGTATTCCCTATTTTGTTCAGCTCATAAAAAATATTTTTTAATGTGAACTGTTCGTGACATCCGGTGTTAGTTTCTTTGGATTTGGTATCTGTCCCGGCATTGCAAAGACTATGTGCTTCACTCAGGCTGTACATTATTGGAAGCCTGGCAGTCATGACATCTTCATCTAGTTGTTTCACCAGTCGTGATCGTGAGCCAAATGTCAATGGCTGTGGGCGTTTTGTGTCCCCACTTGTGGCCCCACTGAACTGCTCAGTTGTCCTAGATAAGTCGATCATGGTGTTCTTGAAGAGGTATGCTTTCTGTTCCTCGAGTATCTGGACTGGGGAAAGGATACTCTGGCCGAGGCAAGAGAGACGCACGAAGAGAGATATCGTTCCTGTATTCTTGTTGTTGGCATCTACCAGTAAGTGTACGCCTTTCAGATACCTGGCAACTGGCACCTCTTCAGGGCTCTTGATCACACCACGGATCATCTCTCCCATGCACTCGGACAGATCGATGTCCGTTTGTCCCAGAGTATCAGGGAGCGTGTGATACACAGTCAGGATCAAAGGACTCTTCTCAATACCAGCAAGTAGTTTCCGAGGCAGGATTGGAAAAAGATAGGACTTGCCGCAAGTGAATACGTCATGTTTGACTGTGGTGAGTGCGTCGGAGAACTCATCCTGTCGAATGTCCATCAAGGGGTGTCCGATGAACTTAACACCAACAGTGAGTGGCGACTTGGCATTGTAATTGCCCCTGTCGGATAGACTGATGCTGTTCACGATCACTTCCAGTAGGAATATCTGCTCTGCTTCATCGTCGTCGAAGTCCATCTTCAACAGTAAAACAGAGTACTGTCAAACAAACTTTTAACATCTGTAAATAATAAAAAAAGGTCAAAAACTTGTGATCACAAAAATTTGTACTGCAAAGAAACAATGTCACTATCAATAACCTTAAAAATCATAGATAACACCATACTGTACAGCATACTAACAGTTGATTTTCCTCCATGGAGAGCTAGTAACAAAGCTTAGGAAACTTCTTAATTTATGGCAAAGTGGGATATACACAGTCCAATAAAAGGCGTTGAATTAAAATTGAGAGCTTAGGTTAAGGGCAGAATGATCTTTTACATAGCTTAGTACATCATTCTAATAAAACTTTACAGATGCCTGAAATAAAAATAAGACATGAAATATTTGTGCTTATTTTGAACATTAGGTACATAGGTAGCTTTCAAATCCTCAGTTTGGGTGGCCAGTGAAATGTTAAATGCTTGAAGTACCTGTATTAATTCGTTCACTAAAATATAAATATTAATACTTGTTTCTCCTCTATACAAGGATGTTGGATGCCAAGTTTAAGTATGAGTAACCTTAACCTAATTTAGTTACTGACGTCGTACCGACCATGGCCTCTAAGCCCGTGCTCCGCACCGCTAGTACAAGATCCCATTTTCAGAGCGCACCCCCAGGCTAGCGGGAATGAGTCAGGCGAGTGCCTCGGGCATGACCCCAATAGACGTAAAGAAACTTAAGGGCACGGAACCCCGGGGGCTCGAATCTATAAAACAAGGGAAAAGCCATTAGGACAAAATTACTAATTACCAGACATTAAACAAGTGCGTCGTAGCCACTCCGTGCGAGCACCGCATGCACGGAGCAGACAACAAACCTCATTAACATTCACCGCGTCCACTGGCCTTAATTAAAGTGCCTGTGACAATGATCAAGTCGGAATAGGAGAAATCAGAAATCCCACTAAAACAATTCACAGTGAGACAATATGTTAATAAATTTACAATCGCTAACTTGATGCCACAATTCAAATAATTAAATACTCTAAAACAATTGTTAAGCCTTAAACACCCAATTACCAGGTGCTACCTTTTAATTGGGCACCTGGAACGTGTTTTAGCTTATAATAGAGCAAATTAAGTTAATATAAGTTTTTGGCGCCGGCTCACAAACGAGGGGAAACTTTCCCTCCCTTGCGAGGCGGCCATGTTCGGCAGTCTCCAACCACTCCGCGCCGGGTCAAGATGTGTGTCCGTGAGCAGCCTTTCACTTTGTTTCACCGATCGTCCATTCTGTAGTCATTTTAATATCAAAACCTTTTTTTTATATCATAGCAGCTCACATCGACTCGGCGTGTATTTTGCGGGCCCGGGCTTATCCCGACCGCCTTGGTTAGTGGTTCTGCACTGCGTCGCGGACCACGCCACATGTGTGTTTGTTTCAAGTCTAGTTAGAGATCCACACACATTAACACATTCATATAAACAAGAATTCCATCACAATCTCCACGATGTTGTTGTCAAGCCGACTATGAGACACGAAAATGCCATTTTAGAAATAAGAAATATGGTACTATTTTAAAATGGTACTATTAAAAAACGTGGTGTTCACGATCACTTGAGACCATCTCAAGCAACATTATGGCACAAAAATATTTAAATAAGAATGTGTATAAGATTATTTTCACAAAGGAATTTTTTCTAGACATAAATATGAATTCAACCCTGACGACAGTCGTCGTGCCCTCTTAGATGTAGAGGCTGTACCTGTCCGCCGACGTGGGCCTAAGCGAGGTATGTTCCCCTAGTGCGCCATCAGTGAAGTTTTTTGAGCAGGGACGCACCCACGTGCGCCCTAGCACGTCAGTAGACGTCATAGTGTGATAATAGTTTTACTTTTTATGTACATTCTTTAAGTGATCACGAGCCTCCCTGAGTGTATATATTTATAACGTAACAGAACTATCGCGTCTTGAATAGTGTGTGTAAATGTTGTACAAATACTTCGCTTGTCATTAATCCGTAATTCATTAATTCATTTGTATTTTCGTTTCATTAATTAATTACTTGTCATGTCGTTTTAATAATTCTGTGATTCTTTCAAATGCTCTGTTAGTCATGTAATCGCAGCCTGGCTCACCGCGAGGAGGGCCTCACCCACGCCGGCCGATTTCCCCTCCCCTCCTCCACGGCCCTGGGGGCCTCGGCTCGTGGACGGGCGGAGAAGGGCAGTGGCGAACTAGACGCGGGGACGAGCAGACGCGCGCTCGCTCCGCTCCGCTAGGGATACGTGTATCTTAGCTTCGAGTTCGCAGTCAGTATAAGCGTCATGGGACTGCCTCTGCAGTCGATCTGCTTTGTGTCAGCATTCATTGTACCGCTGAACTTCTCTCTGTCATTACGTATCGTTACAGAACTATATTCGCATACATCATGGGCCGTGTATAAGCTACTCTGAACAGCCGAACTCTCTCTGTCATTACGTGTTGTTACAGAACTATCTACGCATACATGACGGGTCGCGTACGTGCTGTGTAGCACTGCTGAACTTTTGTAACCGGTACGATTCGCTACGGGGCTGCATTCACTGTCACACCGGGTCGCATTTTGCGACCAAGAGTTTAATTCCGGGAGTCCGGGTTGCGGCGGGGGAGGACGCTCGTTCCGCGACGTGCCGGCCAGGCTGCGGCAGGATTCTTCACGGAATAAAGGAGCTCGTGAAAACGGACAGCATCATCTTATCCTTGTTACCATCTACCGTTCCTTCTACCTACGTAAAGTTCCCTCCAGGTCCCGTATTGTCCGGTCCTGGTCACATTGGCCTGAACTTCACTCCCTCTCCGACGAGAGCTACGCGGGCAAACCAGAGTGAGTCTCAGGACAATTCACAACAGGGAATTAGGGACCATAGGCTGAGGGACGTCAACCCTTTAGTTACCACCTACGAGCATTCATGTGGGAAACAAAACAATAATTTATTAAACTAAATGTAATATTTTTGTAAATTAATTAATTAAAGTTACCCAACTCTCGTTTAAGGAATGACGAAAGTAATTTTCATAACTAAAGAAAAAAGATCTGGTTTCTGTTTCACCACAAGTTACTAATCGTCTGTTTAGCGTTATAGGCTATAGCAACAATTTTGACCTAACTACGCTATTAATTCTATCTATTATCTTTGATTATTAAAAAAAAAAAGATAACAATACGAATGGAGTCCGCTACGTGGTGCAATTTCATTCTGATTTTTGACGTACATCGTAGTTACACATAACAATTATGAAACTAAAAGTTATTTAATGTTTTATTTCATGTTTGCGTAAGTTATTAGTTTTTACGTGAATGTACTTCTGAATCAGACAGTATGTGGGTTTTGTCTTTGCATTATTTCAAATGG
Source organism: Bacillus rossius redtenbacheri (assembly GCF_032445375.1). Classification (NCBI taxonomy): domain Eukaryota; kingdom Metazoa; phylum Arthropoda; class Insecta; order Phasmatodea; family Bacillidae; genus Bacillus; species Bacillus rossius. The sequence continues at coordinate 33,709,950 of NC_086339.1, read as the reverse complement.
TTTAGGGCGCAGTCAACAACAGTGAGTATACCGATAAATGATTTCATATTAGGTTAAATGCTTTATTTCAGGGTAACTAACGCTAATTTTCGTGTGTTACAGATGTTTGACTACTGGAAAAAGCTACTTATTCTTTTGGCGTGTATTGAAACATGTCGAGGCTTTTATGTGCCTGGTGTTGCACCTGTAGAATTCAAGAAAGGAGATAGAATTGAAGTTAAAGCAGTGAAAATGACTAGTACTCATACTCAGTTACCGTATGATTATTACTCGCTACCATTTTGTGTACCAAAGAATAGAAAAGTTGTTTATAAAACAGAAAATTTAGGTAAGTCTTCTAATTTAACCTCTAATAATTTTTAAGTTACCTTCATGGTAAACTTCCTTATATTCTGTGGTTCTAAAATTTGATGTGGAACTTTTAAATGCTTTTCTAATAGAAAATGTACTTGGCAAAATTGTTCTGCTAATTGTTTCTGAATGATTTGTTTCATTGTTTTGTTGTTAAAATGACGGCCGCACACACTTCAAAATACTTCACTTGGTAATTCTGAAGGAGAACCACTGTTCTAGAAAAATAAATCATAATTTTGAATCATTTCTGAAGAAGTCAATGTAATACTAAAGTAGTTTACCATTTTTAACGAGTGGTTAGGTATGCTATATAAAAAATATGTGACAATTGTTGGTTGGATAAAATTGATGGAGTTCCTTGTTTATAATAATTCTGTGGTGATGTTTTTCCATATTTCAAGTACTTCACATTAAACCTGAGTGTCGTAAATTTGTGTTTTGCTTTAATAGTGTAGCCAAGACAGTTTTCCATGAGAGATTGTCCTGATTGTGCAGAGATGTTTAATGTTGGTATGTTATGGCTGGGACCATTACTGTTTTCCACCCTAATGGGTTGTCCATTTCAAATTAATATTGAAGAATTTTGAACAAATAACACACAAGTTAATATGATGGAAAACAGACAAGGTTGGAAAACAGTCTTGGCCCCTGCCCTAAAGTACTGACATTAAACACCCACGACTTTTTGAAAACAGCATTGGCTACACTATTCCAAAGTATTTCTGGAGAACCACAGTATTATGTTGCAGCTAATATCAAGAAAACAGTAGGTCGGCGACACAATCAGAACAATCTCTCATGGAAAACATTTCATTCTCGGGCACGCAATTAAAGGATAGCATAAATTAATGTCACTATATATACATTTACAATTATTTCATACAAACCGTTTACCTGAAAATACAATTTTTCACAAGTGGCTACCTTAAACTCTATTAAAAATGCTTATTACAGATAAACACTGGTTCAATTGTGCAATATATGCTTTAACAGCATGATTAGAAAAAAATTGAGGAAGTTATGGTAAAAGTTCTGTATCACGTATCCAAGTTTATCCCTTGATCCTGATGGCATAATCCTGTACATTTAAATCCTGTGGTACATGATGCATGATATTTAAGTTAGTACCGTACGTCAAAAGATCCTGCACTTAACAAAAACTTGTGATATAACTATAAATGATGATCTTAAGTTGAAGAAAAAGGAAATTATATTTTGTAATCAACTTACAATCATTTTTCATTTTTGATGTGACAACGTCTAATAAATCGATGAACGCCGGCTGCACGCACGGAAAAGTGCCCCGTTACGCACATTGTTCCGTTACGCTTTGTCCCATTACGAACATTGTTCCGTTATGCTGTGTCCCGTTACGCTCATTGTACGCTTGCGCCGCATCTATCTCTCTTTCACTCGACTGTTTATAAAGTGAAGTGAAAAGTTAATGTGGTTTTCATTGCTTATTACAACAACAATTTCAGCAATAAAGGTTAATTATTCTTGCATTTTAAAAATCTGATTACTAGTATAATTTCAAGTATTTATTCTTTTATTATTAAAATAAAAATGATTCAATTTTATTCATAAAGTATGCAATCAATTCATCAATGTTTTGTTATGACGTCACGTTAAACTATTGTCCGTAATCCGACTTTACAGACAACCAATTTTTTTTATATAACATGTTTTTATGTGCAGGATCTTTCCACTTAATTAAAACAGCAAAAATAATTTACCACAGGATAAATATTTTCAGGATCATGCCACTAGAATCAAGGGATAAACTTGGATACATGATACGGAACCATTACCGTTTTACAGAAAAGTAGTAGTATCAATATTTAACATACAACCTGACTACTTGTTAAAACTTTAACTAGGTACTGGTAAACTACTTAAAGAATCACATTACCCTCTTAGAAAAGGTTCAAAATCATTGACAATTAATTTTTTTTTTTTAAATTTATTTTTTAGAAAAGTAGCTTTCCTTGAGAATTACTTTTCACTTTAGTGGTACCTGTTCTTTTTATATATGATGTTTCACCGGAAAATGTAGGTAGTTCTACTTAAACTTCTGTATTAATTATCTACACACACCTAATAAGTCTAAGTTTGACTACATATTAACTCATTAACTTGGAAATCTCTCATTCAAATGGTATAAAAGGTTACCCAGACGTACAGGACTATGACGTAGCACTGACTGCACATTGTACATGACCGAAGCTGGAGAAATTAGCCATAGTGTCGCCCATCTTGCCAAATGTTCTTCATTCCGGGAATGTTTACTCTCTCGCAGGGAAATATTCGAGGAAAATCATTCTGTGATTCACCCCAAGGCGATTAAAAATTAGATGTGTAAGAGGCATGTGGGTAGGCTGCCAACAGAAGCTTGTGTTGGGGCCAGGAATTGTGTGTTAATTAATTAGTCGCAGAAAATGTTCATCTGTGATGATTCTCGGAGGTGACAAGCAAAACGTTACTGCTATTCCCAGCAATTCTGATAATTCACCACATCTAATTGTACATTTTTTAATTCACTTGATGAGGAAGGGGAGGGGAAAAGGGGCTTACCATACCATCGTGAAAACTTGACAGTGTTCTTTTTATTGAAACAAATTTTAATAGCAGTTTTTTAAATTATTTGTGTGTATTAGTTGATTTCTTAAACCATAATGAGGTAAAAACCACTCCTCCATAGCCACTGGAAAGTTTATATTATCTACTACAGAAGGATACCCCTTTTCCGTCCATACCAAAGTCTACATCCGTCTCTGCCCATTGTACAAACGTTCTCTTGGCAGTTCATTTTGTAACAGGATTACCGACCTTTGATCATTTCACAACTTTTAAATAAAACGTTGCCGAGATGAATTAAGTTTATTTTTGAAAGTTAGGCTTGATTTCCCATCAACAGCATGGTCATGAATGATGGCAACACTCGTAGACACAATTCAAGCATGTAGTGGTAGGTAATTTTTTTCCCTAACCTAACTAAAACTAAGTATTTATTTGGGAGGGTACTGGGTTAGGAAAGACTCTTTCAGTGTGTCTAAGGCCGAAACTTATGCACCTAATCATGTTGGATTTTAGCCAAAAGGTATTGGCCATGGTTGTACCGGAAAATAAACACTGGCCCTCTGGGATACATACTAGTTTTTTGTTATAGAAATGAAAGAAAGTTGAGGAGCATAACATAATGTGATCAATAAGAACTAGATTACCTGAATCAAGCAGTTTTAGAATGTTTTGTAAAACTGTCACCCGGCACAACTTTTTACTCAACAACTTATTTTTTTTTTGCTGCTTAACTAACCTTTTAGAGCAACCTCAATATCCACAAGATGACGCACAACTAACTCTTGCAACACTTTCTTTTGCGGAGTTATGACTAATTCTTTGGTCGCGCAGAGTGAATTTCGAGGCTTTTTTCAACCTCCTCTCCCCATTCAATGACATAGGCGCACAATGGTGTAAGTGCACTAACAGGCAATGTACAGTGGTCTGTTTTCAGAATATATATATAACACTTGGTGATAACCCTTGAGTCATGAGATGTATTAAAAGTTTTTGGAGACAACATAATCATTTCATTGCTAACTCTGGCAGAACCTTAGTATGGAAGCCTTTTTAAAAACGTTTTCTCGTTAAAAAAATATTAACCAATTCTGGTGCATGACAACAAGTTACAAGTCCTTTTTCTCACGTTTGAGCAACCTCTGTCTCTCAAATGCTTATGTAACTAGCAAACTATTGCATTAGCCTAATGTCAAACCAAAACCCATGGCAAGAAATAATACAAAAGAGAAATGTGTGAACTTTAATGAAACATATCCAGTCAGTAAAAAAAATACCTAGGTAAAAATAACTTCCAACAACTTTTTCCCATTAAAATAGTAAATAATAAGAAATACCTGCAAACATGAAATAATATAAACTATGATCTTGAAAACTCGCTAGAAATGCACAAATACTCCTCAAAAGAATAAACAACTGGTATTTAAATCATACCATAAAACCTAACCATATATCATTTCTGATTACAAAAAACAAACTTTTTATAAACTTAGAAATTGGGGAGGGCAAGTAACAAGTATCAATACATATTCAATGTTTTTATTATATTCTCAGTAACTTTTAAGAATTTGGAAATGCTCCTCTGATCAGTTAAGGAATTTAAAAGCCATTTTCATAATTTTTTTAAATGTCTTTTATGAGAGTCTTAATTGAACACATACTTTTTGATGGATTTTTTTTCCATTAAAGAGAAATTTTGAACTCAAATTAAGGTTTTTGAAGTGTAACTTCTTTGTGTTCAAAGAGAGTAAAATTTCAAGATCGAATTTTAATATGTTTTCTTGAAACTTTTGTTGTGAAATGTTTCTGATGCGAAAAGGTACTTGGCCAAAGATATGTGGAGACAGCACTATGCTATATACGTTGCTGGTGTTTTCGTTCTCCTCTTTGTGCAATGATTCGTCCCCCACCCCAAAAAAAAAATAACAGAGAGAGATAGATGAATGAAAGAATAAGACAGTATGTGCATGCGCTTGTTTCAGAAAATAGATATAAGTATCCTATACAATCAGCTGTGAATACCTTGAATTTTATATTTACTACCAGCGTGCTCGCGTTTAACCAGCAGCATAGAGAGCGCTTTTGAGACAGTCCTTGCATTTCCCACATAGCTAGCGCTACCTGTTATGAATTCATTTTTCGCTCAGAGATTTGGCGTGTTCCAAATGGCAGAATTGTTTGAAGAAACAGCAACACGCACAGTTTTTCTTTATGGTGTATTTCAACATTTATGGTTAGTTAATCATTATTGATTGATCAATAATTATTTATATCCTGTGCAGTTATTTTGAAGTGAGTAATAATTTTGTTAGTTAATGTTTATTAATTTATTTTAATTTTAATCAAATTTCATATAAATCAAAAAAGGTTATGATTCTTAAATAATTGAAAAAGAAATGAAAGCCAAAAAATCTTTCTGTGTGTAATTTTTACTAAACAATATACTTAAGATTCAAGGTTTGAACTGCCAAACAATTTTCACTTCTATCGTGTGTACTGTATGTGCTCTTTTTTTTTTTACAGCATTAACTTTTACATAACATGCAGTTTCTCCAGTACCCATCAATAGTTACGACCACTACAAAATTTGTAAAAATACATTCCTGTCCACAAACATTTGGCAATATTTTTTTGTATTACATTTTTACTTGTTTGTTACCATCAACACACATTTTTATTAATTTAAATTATTGAAATCAGCTTATAAGGAGAATTTTTTACTTTTTAATTTGTGGTAAAATATGTAGACACTATCAATTTCCTGGGCTTCTTAGTGTTTATATATTTATGAATTAACTCTTGATGTGTTTTTTTTTTTCGAAGAAAAATTAAAACACAGAAGAAGAAAATCATTTACATAATTTTTATTTTTATTTTAGATAAAAATCAGCTTTGAATTTGCCCATATTGAAGAACTAAGTTTTTTTTTAGACGAACTGAACTAGTGTGACAGGGATTAATGCGCTTTCTTAAGAGGGATAAAAACTAGCGAACATTGAATTTCCATCTCACTAGCTTAGTTTTAACGGGAAATATATATTTTTCAATTATTGCAAATTTACGGTGAATTTTTTCTAAAGTTAATTTTAATATTGTGAAAAACCTTTATGAACTTTTTTTCTTTTTTGGATTTTATTATTTCTAAAAATATTTAGTGGTAATTCAAAAAACAACACTAAGATACCAGCAAATTTATTATGTCTAAAAATTTCTCACATTACAAAATGTTCCAGAATTCTATTGTCCTAAAACCTTGTAAACTAATACACTGATTTCTGTAATTTAAATTTATAAAAAATTTGTGATTATGGTTACAGTGGTTAGAAAATGAACACCAAACAAAATTACCAAATTTTTAAGGACAGGAAAATGTTTGTACAAATTTTCTAATGGTCCTTTACTATTGTCGATAACTGTATTTGAAGCTTTGATTTTTTAGATACATGATGTAGTATACGATAAATTTGATTAATGTAGTATAGGTATTATTGATCCACCACAGAAGTATTAGAAAGGAGAGCTTAGAATCTATCAAGCGGTCATTTAAGGAAATAGTTTCCAAGCCAGTGACATAGTACCATCAGGTCTGGAGGTCAGGGCTCTGGGAGACTGAAGCGAAGGAAGAACTTCGTTCTTTGACTGGCTGTTGGCCCGGGCAGATTTATTTCGTGAGGTTTTGTACCCCCCTTCCACCGCATCTCAGTGGGCGAATCAGTTATCCCCAGACCAACAAGATACTGCACAAACAACATTCATTGGTTTCAAGATCTCATATTTGCATATTGATTATTCGTATATTTGCTAATGTGATACACTGAAAATGATTGCTTCAGATCCAAACTCAGTTGCTCATAGTTCATTTTAGATACATATTCAAAATAAGGAGATTAAATTTTTTTGAGAAAACCATTTTCAACCCGCCCTACAAAGTAATGCTGTTAGTTAGGTCCTTTAAACTGTTCTTAACCTTGCTCCGGCTAGACTCAGGGTAAAAGCATAAGACTGTGATTACGAGATCACACATAAATAAAACAATAATTGAATTAAAAATTGGCCACATTAAATTTGGCTGCTGGAGGTTTAGTTAATGGCTAATTTAGAATAATTATTGTTTTTATTTTTGAATCCTGTCATAAATCACGGATTGGCTTGTGCTTTAATAAATCACTATCTCTCGTGCCCTCAACCGGTCGATGCAATCCCTGGGCTCTGTGTTCACGCTTCAGACCCTAGAACTAAATCAAAAATAGACGGTGCCATGACCATTAAAGGCCAGAGACATCCTTTTGCCTTTGATGCTGTAACGAGACACTCCATTCTACTCCACACATTGTCCCTCAGGAGTCTGTTCAGTGACTTGGAGCTCCCGTTCCACCAACCAGCACTCATCGAAAACTTGAGCTCCGCTCCTGCGGCCAAATTGAATGTTTGTGGGCAGAGTTTTATTGCGATCAATTTTAATTTTTATATTTGTGAATTTGATACATCATGATTACTATTTGTTTGACATTTAGGATAACAGTTTTAAATTTAATATGCGACTGGCCTCGAAATGCAGCTTCCCCATTGGCCAGAAGGGAATGAAAGAAACGGGTCGGTCACCCTGGCTGGTACAGTTAGCTCTGGCGTGGTTGGTCCTACGGCCATCGCGAGCAGTCAGGAGGATGTCCCTTCACGAGTGCTTATCCCGCTCCTGCCTCTTTTGAAGAGATCCGTTCAGCAAAAGTAGCACTTGGTTTGGATTAATTACTATTTAATGAAATCTTAAATTAAAACATACAATGACCTTTTTGATATCTTACACATAACAGATAAAATAAATGAAATGGGCCTATTACACATTTTATTTCAGAGAACAAATTTAGAATAAGAGTGTTCACATGATAAAGATTTTTTACTATATATAAAATGCTAGAAGTATTTTGAAACCATTCTTAAAGTAACTATGTTGCTCCTGGAATAATACTGCAATTGCTTTTTTTTATTAAAAGAAGTGTTTCTTGCATTTAGGTTGCTTGGACCTTATTTCTTTCTCCATAGCCCATCATTACCATATTGTAGTCGATCTACTGCAAAAATGCATGCCAGAGCCTCTCTATCATAAATACTATAATGTTGTTTGTGTTTGATTTTCAGAGTACGACTTGCGTACGTGGTTGGCTGAAGATCTGGACTTTTGTTTATGTGCTGTTTCATGAGGATACAAGAACCCGAGCAGTACCCCGGAGACCACCTTCTGCTGTTGTTTGACCTGTCTGGTTGGTCACCCTGGCGCGTGTGGTCTGTGCTTGCGCAGGGGAGGTTCTGCGCGGGGACCGCATCGTCAACACCCCGTACGAGGTCCAGATGGCCGAGAACATCTCCTGCAGGCTGCTGTGCCACTCCCCCAACACGCCCATGCACTGGAACGACGACCAGTCCCAGATGGTCGTCAACCGGATCCAGCACGAGTACTTCGTCCACTTGTACGACTTTCTCATTTGATGATGTGGTGTTGGATGGGGTGTGGGCGGGACATCGCTAGAGCCTCGCAAGCATCCTTAAAGGTTGAAGTGGACTTAAGCCTAATTGTAAATCAGTGATAGAATGCAAATAGGCTGGTGTTCAGAAGGGGGTGGAGGCGAGGGGAAATAGCCCCTCCTGAGCCTGAATTATTTATTTTGAGAGAATCTGTTTACTTCCATGCTTAAATTGATGTGTTAGACTCTTCGCTCATAAAAAGTTGTTTTGAAACTATTAAGGGTTAGTTTTTGAAACCATGAATTTTTTAAATATTCCAAGGCCAATCTCTTAACACCCTTTTTGCTAGCTTCACCTCTATGTATGTATTAATTTAAAGGAATCTTTCTATTCAATTTTCACACACTGCCAAAATACAAATAATTTTAAATTTTGCACACTTATTAAGAATTGATGACAGTTCAATAATTTCATGACTATGACCTGGTGAGACGGGCAAAAAACCACTAGTTTTGAACTGTAGGCAATAACAATGCTTGCTTTTTAAGTATCCGTGAGGCCAGGGTATGGTAAGAAATTTGGCCAGAGGTTGACTGCCACCCCTTCGAAAATTCAAAAAATTGATTGTCTTTCTATTTGGTGTTTTTTCCAAGCCATTCAGGGACCTCAATCTCCAGTCGTTTGCCCCCGATTTTACGAAATTTGAGGAAAAGAAGAAGTATGTTGATTCTGATGTGCTCCTGAGGCCTTTGGGCACCATCTGATTTTCCTCTGGGGGGGCCGGATGGTTTGTCTACTACTCCAAAATTCTCAGAGCTCTGAAAATATGTTTTTTGTGCATTTCGCGGAGTATCATGAAGTCGGCCCTTCCCTCCCCGGGTGGATGGGTGCTGGCCCTTTTCCCTTTTTCAAAAGAATGTCATTTTCTCAAAAAGAGTGTTTACTGGGTCACTCTTCAAGTCTAACATGTGCTTTCGTTCACCTAACCTCATAAAAAGGTTTTCGGTAACTGTGTTACGTTGACCATGAGTACACCGTGTGTTTGTGTTACACACCATGACTAGTATCTGAACGTGAGTGGCTCACAAGTGCCGGACTACAGACTGTGCAAACCAAAGAATACCTGAGTGCAGTTTAAAAGCCTTCAAACTCTATTTTAGATATGAAATTGTTATGTCATTTATGCCATTTTTGGATGGGTTTTAATTTCTTTTCACTTTCCACTCCAAATAAACTGCTAAATTTAGTGAGTTCCCATGTTTTGTGTTCCATTTTTCATCACTTGTTAGGATTGGTTAGAATAAATTTAATATATATATATATATGTATATATTTTTGGGCTTTTAATTTTAACTTCTCTTCACGAATCATAGTGTTTGAAAGTGGGGCACATCACCTGTCTTTTTTGTTTTTTTGTCTGTATTTGAGCCGTCAATCAAACCGGATACCTGTTTTATTGAATGCTGGCATTGATGCAGTTCTATGAATTTTCTAGAATGAATTAAGTACATCCAATAATAATCTACAAACTGTTGTGACACACATGGAAACATCACAAACTAATATAATATCAGTCAATTTAAAACACTACCAGTAGGATGTTAATATTATTGAACTGCGGAAGCTGTAATGACAAGCAGTTACATACTTTCAGAGAAACCTTCGGTAGTCGCAGTCACCTTAAGTTTCCAGGCAGAGACCGGAGCGTCTCCAAGCAAGACTGCAGTGCACGTGATTTGTTTTCAGAAGTTATATTTCCAGAAGGTTCCCAACACTCACCGTGCGTGGACCAACCCAGCACCGCGGTGCGAGAGAAGTGTTTCTACCGGCACGGTCCGTGCCGCGCGCGTGTCTGCAGGCTGATCGACAACCTGCCGTGCGCGACGAAGCTGAGGAACCAGGAGACCAAGGAGGTGCACTACGAGCACGGCTATCGCCTGGGAGGGGCCGTGGGCGACAGCATCTTCATCAACAACCACCTGAAGCTCATCCTGCTGTACCACAGCAAAAACAAGTACGCCGTTTTCGATCGCATCTCAGCGGAACTCGAATTTTTTTTACAATCTCGTAAAACGTACTTTGAAACCCCTCTTTCATGTTTTTTTTTAAATCACAGAAATATTTGAAACTTTCGGAATGAAAGAAATTATTTTTGTGTTGAGGGATGAGTGCACACAAAAATAATTGCTTTCATCCCAAAAGATTCCTTGGAAATCAGTATTCCACATTTTTTCTCACAACTTTTTTCACATGATGTTCGGGTACCGTTTTACAATAACCAAATCATTTAGAACTACAAACAAAGAAGTTCTGTTAAAGTATTTAAATTAGAATGTTCAGTTTTGTATTAGGTGCCAAAATATTCCAGTCCATTGAGTAGCACTTCTTAACGGAAAAGAGTTTTACTGTAACAGGGTGTATACATTCTAGAAAGTAAGGGAAGGTTAAATAGTGTACGGAAATTTAAGGAAATTACTTTTAAAACTTAAGAAGTGAAAATTCCTCAGTGATAGTAATTTGAGAGGGAAATGTCATGCCTCAGTATGCCGTCACCCAGATCCTGAACACTTATTTTTTTAAGCTGAATTGTCTTCATTTTTGTCAGAAAATTGTTAGATAAGTAAATTATTAAAAAAAAAATGTCAGGGAAATATTTCTACAAATTCGTGTGAACATCCTGTGCAACCAGATTGATTGCCTCTTGTATTTAAAAGAAGGCCAGTGCAAGAATCAGGGAATTTGAGAGATCAGTGTGTCTACAGGTCAATAGTAATGAAATTGGACTGTTTATTTAAGTCACAAAAAGTCCTGAAATAAACAGTAAAAGTGCTAAAAGTCACTAAATTATAAGAAAATAAATAATATGAAACAAAAGAAACTTCCCCATGACAAATAAAACAAACAATTTAAATTAATAAGTCATGCAACAAAAACCTCTCTTCAACTATAAATAGAAAAACAAAATGCAAATGCGAGCCTGAACTAACGCATAACTATCGTTGTGTTACACACCACAAAAGAGTGCAGGCCATCAGATGTAGTTAACTCGGCAGTCGACAGAGAGCGTGCATTGCATGCAATCGGCGAGATATAGTGTGCGCGCTCTATACGGGAAGCAACATAACCAAGCATGAATGATGCCAAATAGCGCTGGCTACATTTTTATAAGCGGTACACCGCGGCGACACAGACGAACAAAAAAAGGTTATAACGTTTAAAAACGTCTTAACAGAAAATTTACTCATCAGAAAAATTTGGATTTCTGTTAATTAAATGAGTGAGTATTGTCAGAATAAATATTAGATTTCTACTTCAAAATACATTGTTTTATATGGAAAAAATACCTACACAAAGAGCTCAGAATCTAATAGCAGGACCAAAAACATCATGCAACGACTACACAAAGGTTTTTTTTATCAAAATTTTGACGCATTAAAATATAGGTGCGACAATTATGCGCGTGCGACGATTATGCACGTGTGACGATTATGCGATAAAAGAGGGTATATCAATTTATTAAAATCATTATCTTTTAAATTAATCAAAACTGAAAGTAGCTGCATTTTTCTGTTGATATGTTGATATGTATTAACTATTAAGCTATAATATTTGATACTTGTTTGAATGTTTTGAAGGACTCATGATTCAGTTTGGAACTATAAAAATAATAACACAGTATAATATGTGCTGGAAATATGTAGTGGAAATATGTATAAACAAATTTTCCCACAAATTTGTTTCCTGTATTTTTGAGTATCAGGCTGGATGTTCTTTATTAAATTTTGGTTGCTGTTCACGAGACTCTCGGGACGGTTTCAACACATCTTGGGTGCTTGCTTATCAGCTTTTAGTTTTGATTTTAACGTTTTCTTTGTTCTGACTTTTTTTGTGATTAATGGTTTGGTTGGGTGTTGCTCTGCAGGGAGACGTACAGAGTGGTCGGTTTCGAAGTGGAGACCAGCAGCGTGGACGTGAAGGAGTACACGTTTGACGGCGACTCGTGCTACTTCACCAACCACCTGAAGCCTCAGTACGTCAGCAAGAAAGGCGGCACCAGCCTGTACTTCAGCTACTCGGTCGAGTGGAAGGAGTCGGACGTCAGCTGGGCGTCTCGCTGGGACATCTACCTGGGCATGAGCGACGTGCAGATACACTGGTTCTCCATCATCAACTCCCTGGTGGTCGTCTTCTTCCTGTCAGGTGAGTGCAGTAGTCAGTTCCTCAATCATCTTCAACAGAGTTGATATTTGAGGATATAGCTCGTTACATACTCAGGTTGTTCTTGAAATTGGCACCTTCTGCTTGTAACAAAACTGCATGTTGTGTGTGTATGCTGTACTGAAGTGACGCCGTGTGTTGTGCGCAGGGATCCTGACGATGATAATGATCCGCACGCTGCGCAGGGACATTGCGCAGTACAACGCGGACGAGAGTCCCGAGGAAGCGATTGAGGAGACGGGCTGGAAGCTGGTGCACGGAGACGTGTTCCGACCGCCGCGCTACCCCCGCCTCTTCGCCGGCATCATCGGCAGCGGCATTCAGATATTCTTCATGTCCCTCATCACCATATGTGAGCCTCACGTGTGTTTCCTGATTCTTACCGCTTAGGCATGATGATAATAGGCATGATTATTTTACAATTTTTTATTGAATGATGGTATTCGTATAGAACCAAATTGGTTGATTACCTTATCAGTTCATACATTGTTTACATTAATTGATTATTTTATTTTACTTCAGTCCTGTATTTTTATAAAATAAGTGTAATACAGCTCCACCAAGAACAATAATCAGAATACGGTGTGACTTTGTGAACATTTTAAACATTTTATTTGATATTCGCTGTAAATACCTCTTGAAAATCTTTGTGACAGAACAGCAAGTTCAAAAGGGGTTTTGTGTAAATTTACAAAATTAAATGATGGGGGAAAAAAAAATGAAAATAATCATGGTTTGTGAGTCTCCACCTAGGTCTACTAAGTTGCCTGCCTGAAAATATTTTGACGGGTAAACTTTAATTCAGTTGGTTCTGAAGCAATTTTTTGTTATTTTTGTTTAGCTCTTTTGGCAGTGCACTACCAAGCACTGTAGTGGTGGAAAGTCATGAGCAAGTGGACTGGGCAGTACATTGGTTTGTGTGGTGACCCACAGTCATCGCGATGCTGGGCATGCTGTCGCCGGCCTCCCGCGGAGCGCTGATGACTGCCGCCATCTTCCTGTACGTGTTCATGGGCCTCATTGCCGGCTACTTCTCTGCGAGGCTCTACAAGACCATGAAGGGCCGTCAGTGGAAGAGGGCAGCATTCTTGGTCAGTCATCGTCTTGCTACAGATTACAGTTGTAGTCTACTTACGTCAGTATTCCAGAAATTATCTTTATAATCATATCGAAACAGTATTAGTTAAATATATTTCAATTCCAATGTCAGATACAAAAGAATTAGTTGGAACTGGACATTAATTAAGGTATCAGTTTTTATAGTGATTTTCAAAAGAGATTGTGATAGGCAGTTGACCTAGTGTATTAACATAAGGCCCCCCCCCCGCTCTACCTGGGTGCACATGGTGTGCACATGGTGTGCAGATCTTCAGGCAAACCCATGCCATTTCAAAACTGCTCAACATATCAGAGTGGTTTCTATTTATGAAAAGCCTTTAAGAATACGTTAAGGGCGAATGAGTACATCTTTTTTTTTTGTTGTTTAACTTTATTTTTAATGAGTGAAAGTGGCTGAAAGATGGATTTTCAGAAGAATTTTTATAGGCATGAAACATAGTGTTAAAATTTGATATGAAGAATCTTGCTACAATTTAAAGAACCAAAATACTTCAACTTTTACAGTATAATCTTACTAATCTATACAAATATATGTAACTGCGGCTTAATACATTTGTCCGTACAATGTGATTTTATATTTGCTGAATCGCAGAAACGTAAAACTTTTTTTTGTTGAAAATAAAACCAAAAAAACTGAGACCAAAGCTAGATACATAATGTCACTGAACTCTGCATCAAGATGTAAACAGGTCATAGGGCAGTTCATGAAGGTTCTGTTTTTAAAAAACACTAATAATTTTTGAGTTTTTGCAATTTTTTGTTCATAAAATTATTAGATACTATGACTACAAATTCACATTTTATGCTATTCTAATTTTTGCTGTGATGATGATAATATCAATGCTATCAGGGTTTTCACATTCTGGAAAGTCAGAGAATTTTCTTGAAATCATGGAAAAGTCATGGAAATTAACCAGTAGTAGTTGATGAGAAAATGTCATGCTCCAATCTGCCGTCACCCGACTGAAATATTTTTTTTCATATGGTGTTTTAGTGCATAGTCAAATAGTCATACACACTATGAAAAGGTGTATGCAAGGGTAAGTTTGTGTTTTAATTTGTTATATGTTATAGGCTAGCTATGGGAATGGTGGAAGCTGTTTTTCATTATTTCTTTTAGAAAATCGCAACAGAGTAAACTATATAAAAAAAACAACAAATAAACTGTCTAGGATATTTGAAATTTTGGTAATGAAAAGTCAAGGAAATTTTATTACAGATTTGTGTGGACACTTGACTACAACTCAAATTCAGTTAGTCTGTGCGAGACTGACAGTGCGGGCATTCTACGTGAGTAAAAGTTATACATATAGTACATAGTGAAATTAAAAATTGAAATTTTTTTATCAAATTTATGTAAATGACCTGTTATCCTCACACTCTTATCTAATTAACAGTAATGTGTTTACTTAGGATTGTGTGACAAAAACTAGAATAGAGAAATTTGAAAATTTGAAGCTACAGCTTTTAATAATTTGGCACTGGGTAGGATTTAAAAAAAAAAAAAAAAAAAAAAACTGGAAACATATGCCTCTTAATTCAAAAATGACACATTTTTTTAAAATTCAGAACCATCATAAATTGCCATAACAACTGTTCACTGCTTATCATGTAATATCACATCCAGTTTTATTTTTGATTTAACTTATTGTGGAATAAATGATAACACTCTTTTCATGATATGGTCAGACTTTTTTTGACCTGTCCTTTAGCAAACACGCAGTCTTTTGAATGTTCACTGAAGTCCTGCCAAAAATGTCTCGCTTCATCTTGAACAGAGTGTAGTAAAGGTTTGGATAGAGGTTTTTCTTCTAATGCATGCTTGCTTGTGTGAAAGAGGCCAACAATTTTTTGTGCCCTTGAGACGTGAGTCAACCCTTTTTTTTTTGTCAGCGAGATGGGAGAAATAATTGCCTGAGCTGTCAAAAAATAAACTTTGTTGTTGAAGTTGCTTGACTAGGGGGTGTGGGTGGAAGAGAAACTGCTGACAGTTCTCATTTATTTTTACCGGCTTGAGTGGTTCTGTTCCCTTAAAAACCTGTATTAGTAGAACCGTGGGTGTAATTTATGGCCCCAAACAATGCTAATGTATTCTTCTCTAAGGAAAAAAATTTAGGAATCATAAATTTTTTTTATTTCTCACCGAAGACAAAGTTCAAGCAAATTTGTCTTCGATTGACCTTTGACTTTCGGAAGCTTCGCACTCCCCTAAATATTAAGCGTTTAAAAGTTATGGCATAAAAACTGTTGAAACTAATGTGGTGTCTTTTGTTTCTTGTCTGTCTGCCTTCAAGTTTTAAAGTTGTGGCAGACCACACAGGTACTGTGAAGTGTGTGTTGGTTCGCAGACTGCAACTCTCTACCCGGGCGTCGTGTTTGGGCTGGGATTCTTCCTGAACTTCTTCATCTGGGGGAAGCAGTCGAGCGGTGCCTTGCCCTTCTCCACGATGATATCCTTGCTCTGCCTCTGGTTCGGGATATCCCTGCCGCTCGTCTACCTGGGCTACTACTTCGGCTACAGGAAGCAGCCTTTCCAGCACCCCGTGCGCACCAACCAGATCCCGAGACAAGTGCCGGACCAGCTGTGGTACATGAATCCCCTGCTGAGGTGTGCACTTCTGTAGTTTAGTACCATTTGTAAAATAAATTCTTGACGAGACCTTTGAAAGTGCCAAAGTATTGTCGTTTTTGAAGTCGGGACATTTGTTTCTAACCATAAAAAGTTAAGAATTGGAAAACTAATATAGAGTTAATTTTCTGTTTGTTTGCATTTTTTGTTTTGGTTGTGGCACATCCATTTATGGCATTAAAAAAAATACTGAAAGAAGATAGCAGTTTTTATGGGGGAGGGGAAATAAAGTACAGTGTTTTATCGCATAATCGTCGCACATTTTATACCAAAATCAAGTATGAAAAGTAGGGGTGCGACGTTTATGTGTAATTTTTTTTTTATAGGTTAAGTTATTCATAATAACAAAACTCATCCATGGAAAGTAAGTTTATTTAAAAAAGTTAACTAGTATACAAGAGCACGCCAATCTATTTAAATTAATAAGTCATGCAACAAAAATCTTTCTTCAACTTTCTACTTTAAAATACATAGTTTTTATAGAGAAAAAATGCCCACACAAAGCGCTCGGATTCTAATAGCGGGACCAAGAACATCATGCGACGTTTAAGCAAGAATTTTTTTTTATCCAAATTTTGATGCTCTAAAATATTGGTGTGACGATCATGCGATAAAACAGGGTATGTTTGTGAGTACTTATGTTGCTAGATTATATTACCAACGGCTGTTTAAATCAGACTTGTTTAAAAAAAAAAGTGATAGTCGGGAGGGCTATCAAGGGAGATAACACTGAAGGAGAACAATTTTACAGTATTTTTAATGTAGCTAACCTTACCTTACCCATAATCCACACTATTTTAAAGTAGTTTAAATGTAGTAATCTAACCCAACTGACCATTCTCACCATTTGTAATGTAGCTAACCTAACCTACCCACTCTTAATTCATGTAGCCACACAATTTTTATTGTCTTAAAAGATCTTATACTTAATTTTAAAAAAATCATAGATAGATGTGATTGCTAGTTTTATTTTACTTATTGACTTGGCACAAGTGACTTAATAGTTGAACACTCATATTAACTTTAATATGATTCTAATGGTATGTTAACATAAACACATGGAACATAAAATTATTCTCAAAAGTTCTGCTATTTCAAGCTATGCCTGATTTTTTAGGTGTCCGTTCGACTTTACCAAAAAATTATCAAGAGTGAACTGTACTCAACAGTACATATTATTACTGAACTCAGCTTGACTTAACTCAACCCAAAAATTTGCAGACTTGTCCATCTCTACAAATTAGCTCAGGAGATTGACAATATCTGTGTTGAAAGTTTTGATGATTTTTGATTATTCATGATGCTCTGTTTCCTTGGGTTTCAGCATGCTAATGGCTGGTGTGCTCCCTTTTGGAGCTGTATTCATCGAGTTGTTCTTCATATTTTCTGCCATTTGGGAGAACCAGTTCTACTACATGTTTGGCTTTCTCTTCTTGGTGTTCATAATCCTGGTCATATCATGCTCCCAGATATCCATCGTGATGGTGTACTTTCAGCTCTGTGGCGAGGTGAGTTTTTTTTTAAAAAAAAATCACTAACCAATTATTATGTAGCTAATTTGGGCTCATTTTCTGTATTTTTTACTTACTTGCACACATCCTTTGTTATTCTTTTTATTCTGCGACAAACAAATGCTCTGGGATGGCATATTCTCATAGAGTTACTGTATATATTTTGCTTCACTTTGTTAAGAATCGGTTAGCTCCAGCGATAACAATCTTTAATGAAACAGTACATAAAACACATCAGTAGTTTTTGAGTTGTAAAAAAGTATCTTGAAAGTTCAAAAGTTTTAACATTAGATTAGGGGTGTGTGGGAATAGGTTTTTGTACTGCGGGAAATTTTCGGGAAAAATAAATTATTCCCGCGGGAAACGGGACGGGATCGGGAAAATTAAAAAAAAAAAAAAAAAGCAAATTTTTAATTATAATATGACAAGATGGCCATTTAAACGTTTCTTGCAAAGTTAGTTTTTTTTTGCTGCTATTTCTTTTGTCTGCTTCACTTGCCCTTTTTTCAGCAGCGACTTCATATTTTTTAGCATCCTCAAATTATTTTTTTATAGCCAGATGTGCTACCATGCTCGCATCTCAAAAATTTTTTCACACGAGACACACTTTGCCAGGGATTTACTGTGTCAAGACATTCAAAATACTTCCAAACACTTTTAGGTTTACAAGTAACAAGCTGATCGGTTGCGACATCCATTATTTGGAGGCTGCTAGTTTGTTTTAATATACAACGGCATCGAAAATAGGAACAGATACTTTGCAGAAGCCTTAATAACGTAACGTCAGCCGACAAAGCCCGCCAAACTAAACAGTAAACAACTATTTTTTTCTCCCAAAGCAAAATCATAGATGTTTAGATACTCGTGAGCAGTGGTGTAAACCTACGTGATTTCATATTTTTCAAAGTGCCAATACAGTTCTCTACATCACCACTGCTATCAAGTAATGAGAACGGTTATGCTTCGTTATGTAACGCAAGTCTAGTATTTCTTATATCTTTGGCGAAAAGGTTGGATTGCGCATGTGTTTTCTTTGTGTCTAAGAACACACAGTGGTTTTAGGTTAAGTATTCGATGGTGACGGCAATAACGTTATATAACTGACTATTCACGTATCTTGCAAATTTGTACCCTTGAAGAAATATATTTATGAACGCATTCAATATTTAAGGTACTCCATGTACGTTTTTTATATTCCAATTAGATATGTGTAAACAATTATAATTCACTGCACACCACAGCTGTCGCTACGATCGGCATACGTTTAAAAGATGTTTTGCGTTTAAATAGTACGGAAACCCTTCAAAAATGTACGAATCCATAAAAAATATTGTTGTAAAAACAGTTTGAATTGATAGAAAATATTTTCACATGATTAGTAAACATTGGTAAATTTTTAAACAATTTCCCGAAACATTCGGGAGTAATAAAATTCCCGCCCGGCATTTCGGGAAGCCTATTTTCCCGACTTTTTTCCCGAAGCGTCGGGATCCCGCACACCCCTACATTACAGTCCTCACTTTAAGTTGACTGTTTAACTGAAGAAAAAGATTCAAAGAAAGTTCATGGAAATTTATTTTAGATCTCGCATCTCGAAATGAACACACAATGTTCATCATTACAGAGTTTTCACGTTGACAATATGACACAATTTTTCTACTCAAAGAATATGTTGAGTCAGGATGGCCACACAGCGGGAAAAGACAGGGATAAGTTTGTTTCTTCATTGTTATGGTTTCTTCAATGGCCATTTATTATAAAAATGTATTGCATCTGTTTAAACAAAATGTCTCTGCATATTATTGTATTTACTGCATTAATTCATACTGTTCGTAATTGTGTATTTCAGCAGTGGATTTACTAATGCAAATAATATTTTCATATTTTTCAGGATTACCACTGGTGGTGGCGTAGCTTCCTCGTCTCTGGAGGCTCTGCAATCTACGTGCTTTTGTACTCTGTGTTCTACTTTGCCACGAAACTGGAGATAACGGAGTTCATTCCGACGCTGCTCTACTTTGGCTACACCTTCATAATGGTGTTCACATTCTGGCTGCTCACTGGAACAATAGGATTTTTTGCAGCCTACAGTTTCATTCGCAAGATCTACGCAGCTGTTAAAATCGACTGAGACCTCTGAGATGTGCTCCATCGTTCGAAAGACTTTGTAATGCATCGAACAGTATTTGTGAAATATTTTTGTGCCGGTAACAAAACATTGTGATAGTGTTCCCAAAGATTTTTTTTAGTGACGGAAAATTAATTCAAGATATGATCACAATGAACTGTTTTTCTGAGAATGGAGTATTGCATCAGGACGGCGAGTGCACTATTTTGAACTTCTCTAATTTAACTTGTACACACAGACAGCTGGTGCAAGAAAATTAGTTAATATTTAGATTTGTTCTCACTTGAAGTGGAGAAAAAAAAACTTTTTATTTTTTTGATGTGCATCTTAATAGGGACTTAGTTTACACATGAAATGATTGTTTTACTTGTGATTGTCGTGCTTATATGTAAAATGAATTTATTTGCATTTTGAAAATACAATATTACTTGTATCTTAATTTTAACATTGAATTTAGTATTTTTATGAATAACCTTTCTTAATAATTTTAAGTTTTTTCTTGTACAATGAAAGGTACTTTTTCCGGTGTGCTACGGTTGAGCATATTCTGTAATGCAGGCCCAAGCTGTTGATTAGCTGCCAAGTCTCATTAGGCTATTGTTTCAGTGGATGTGTGTTGTGATTAAAATTAATTTGTCAGAATAGCTCAGAATTGTTGGTCAGAACTTAGTGGTTTCAGTGCAGGCGTGTTCTTATATCAGTTTGTTCATATACCAGCGAAGATAGAATCCAACGACAATGCGTATTACCTTTAAAGTGATTATTAAATAGTATTGGAAAAAAAAAAAACTGAAGATGTTAACAGATTGCTGGCTGCAAGAGATGATAAAGGAGAGTTTTAAATGCTTTTTCAAGATCCCTCTTCTGCCTAGAAAGATTTCTGTTGTAATTTTTTTTTCTTGCATATCCGACAGACGCTTGTTTTCAAATACAAGACTAATCAATTTTTTTTTACATTCATTGTTATGATCTATTGATAACTTACAAATAGCATTTGGATGTCACAACTAAATGCGAAAAATCAAACTGGTTTTAATAACCAACTACAGTAAACTCCCGGTATATCGCGCCTCGATTGATCGCGGAATCGGGTATATCGCGGGTCAAACCATGTCCCCCAGTCAGAAATGAATAATAATAATGGAATAAATGGTTGACAGCCGATTAGGATAATTTTGCGTTGTAACTAACAAACTAAGCATCGGGCAGAAAAAAGCCTAGGCGTAGAAAATGTCCGCAGTAAAATTCTAAACAAGATATCTCCGTACATTATTCCTCTATCTTGTAGGGTTTTCAAATTATGGTCCAATCCAGCCCAGTGATATTTTCTGAAACACTAGTTCTTAACGTCGCTTTATCTCACAAATGAAGCATCGGACAGGGGACCTGATAAAGCCCACCGTCCAGCGACATCCAGCGTGACTCGGCTGGGGATTGATGTTGGATAGGCTTGGTTGTCGGCAAGCGCTGGGTAGGGAGAGGCGAGCCGAGAATATGGAGAGAAGTAGAGATTAGAGCGGGCAGAAACACGAGGGGGAGTGGGGGAGGGAATGTGTTCACGCAGCACACAGGCAGAGCATGAGTCACTTGACTGAGCAGCGTCCCTGCGTACAAGGCAAAATCAGGTAGTCCGGTGTTTAAAATTCCACTCCAGAATCTTAATTGGTACTTTACTGGACATCTGTATATAAATGTTTTGTTACAACTTAAACCTACAGACGTAATATTATTGGGTAATTCATTGTATTATACAAGTTCATCTTTTTACTTTGGTATAATGTTTTAACATTAAATAGTAAAGTAAATCGGCTAGCGTATTTTTAATCTTTGCCCAGGAATTCCCAGTGGTCCAATATTTACGTGAACCATACTGTACCACTTTTGACGTGAGGTAGTAAACAAGTCCCGGAAATGTTTATGTGTAGCGGTCTCCCGACCTTTAAACAGAGGCTGGGGAATATAACACTTGCCGATCCGAGCCACACACACTCAGCAACTCGACACAGCGTTTGGTGAAATAAGTAAAGACAAAGTTCAACACGGTTTTTAATACGGCGTCACTGATTGCGCTAAAATTAAATTGGCGCAATTTTTGTTTCCCACATGTGACCATTTATAATTTACTGTAAGCATGGATAATAAAGTTTAACCACTTGACACGATAGACGATTCTTTATTTTTTATTGTACGAATGCTAGAATCGTTTTTTCCCTGTATCTGCGGCCTGCTTCTACAAAAGACAAGCTATCTGTAAGTAAATCTAGAATTTTTATTTTGTCAATCAAACTCGGTACTTTGCGATTCATATTCGGTTTGAAGTATCACTACGGCCTTTCTTTTTAGAAGACTTTGACCACAGACTCGTGTGTAACCGCACACACTGCACTTACTTTGTTACGGACACTGACGAAGCAGATACTGTGGCTAACAACACGAGACTGGCAGCAGCAGCTTGTGTGCCGCACGTGTGTATGGCGGCGTGTGGCGCGCTCGTAGGCCGTGCGACAAACTGTGCGCGGCACGCGGAAAAATAAAAACAATTCAACATTTAATATTTATCTTTAAAATTTATTATTTTTATTTTTTCACCCGTGTTTAGTGAAAACTGCGGATGCAAAGTCCGCACAAAGGCGGGCTGTCTATACTGTGCGTGCTTGCCGACCTATTAGAACACAGGCTGTGTTTTATGCCTTTTGACCTTGGTCACATCGAAACATCGCGGTTATGCAACAACGCGGGTAAAAGTTATGTCCCCCGACAACCGTGTTAAATAGGGAGTGTACTGTAGTTCTTATGTGTGTGTGCGTGATCTACAGAGGTGGATGCAGGAAGTGTGAACACTTCCATTTCATTCTCATTGTTTGACAAACTCTTCAGAACACATGTCCACTGTAATCATAGCCTTACTGTTTTGCGGGTGTTTAGTTCGCTCAGTGTGTATCGTTAATGTATGTTTTCATTTCAGTACAGTGTTTCCTGTTTAGTAATGGGTTGCATTTCACATTTGTCGGGCACATTTCCATAGTAATATTTCAAAGAAGGCCAATTGTAATCTGCATTTTTTTTTTCTATAGAGTAATTTATTCAAACTTGTTTCAGATCCCATTGTACTACAACATAGTAATTTTTCTTTGTCATACCGACTGATACTATGTTCATCATCAATGATCTGGCAGAATCAATAATCCGGGAGACAAGGTTATACGGTGAACTGCGATAAAACCGAAATAACACTGAAAAGCATGTCAATATACCAGATACACTGAAATTCAAGTTAATGCCCCATAAGTAGAGACATGCAAAAGGTGTGTTTATTTTGTGATGAAAAGTGGTGTTATTTTCCCTTAAAATCGGTGTTATTTTTACCTAATGGTGGGGTTATTATTTTTTTTATTTCTACAATTTCAAGTGTAAGAAATATGAAGAGAACATTGTAATATAATTGCACCATCAATTGAAACATTATAAATTAAAATTACACAAATATAGGTTAAAAAGACACAAGTTTAAGAATTCAGATTCTAAATTAAGTCAACCCAATAATTTCAGAACCAAAGTACTTTGACACAACATTTAACTTTCAAATGAAAAAATAGCCATTGTAGCTCAATTTTCTTGTTTCAAATTAGTTCTCTTGTCAGTGAGAACATTATTGTATTGTAACAAGAAGCGTTCCGAATCAACGTTTGCACACAACATCCACACTGCTTCCAGGCACTTGTCAGAAAATTCAGGTTGTGAAAGTTTTAAAACTTGAAGTGCCTTCACTACATCCACACTGCTTTCCTTCATTTGTTTCTCAACTATCTGTTTTAACTCTCCAAAACCGGTGATCAGCTCCTGGCGGTCCATTTCTTTCAGAGTAGAAACTTTACACAACTTAGCAAGCAAAATAGGGCTCATGTCCATAATCAAAATATTTTTTGGATTAAAGACAGTCAGTGTTTCAAAGTCAAGTCTGCTTGGATCTGTAGCCATCAAGCTGGTAAGCTTCACCAGAGATTTTGTAGACACTTGCACTACACTTATTTTCACAGCAGCTGCTTTCGTGGTGTTCATGTGGTCCAAAACTTGTTTTGTTTCGTCAAAAAAATGCACTCCATGTTTCCAAAGTTGCGCTGCACCTTGGTAAGCTCACTATGCAAAATATGAGCGTTTGGCTAGCTCCAGTCTTCTAGCCTCGTTATTAATGTATTTTTGGATAAAAAAAATTTTTTTTAACACATATCGCCCAACTACGTATTTACCCTCGCATATAATCCACTATCACGGAATTCTCGCTCACGAAGTTTGGTGATTGCTTGAGGTTTCGGCATATTTTACACTTTCAAACCTATGCTGAGAAATATGAAGACGTTTTCTATCACAAACTACAGTTTTTATAAAATAGTTGCACTGTATACAACATTTTTAAACAAAAATTCCTATTCATAAACATAAAACGTAATTTTTAAGTTTGTTTACTGTAAGAGAACAAAATTAAAACAGTTTGCACAGACCATAGTACATGCAAGATGAACAGTTGTGCATAATTTATAATTTGCTTCGCGACACAAGCGCTGTAACGCACAAAATATCCAACAAAATGGCCGTACATTACTCTTTGACTCTGTAAACGTGCCTTCGAGACTTGAGCGTTTAGTGCACGAGTGCAGTTCGCCAAGAACGCGTCGTATCAAATAAATAATGAAACGTAAACATTGGCAAGTGTAGTCTTTACGTTGATGGTGTTATCAGTGGTAACAACGGCTATTTATTTACTTTTTTTAAGTTACCAAATGGCGGGAAAGTGTGGTTATTCGTGGTAAACAAACGATTTCGCAAAAAAAAATCGCGGTATCAGAAATTATGTAAAAGTGAGGTTATTCGTGTTAAACTTACGAATTTCGCGTAAAAATTCGTTTTATCGTAAATGCGAAATTTGCATGTCCCTACCCATAAGCCATAAAGCACTGAAATACAATTAAAATAATGAAACTACGGTAATCAGCATTTTCAATCAAAACCTAACTCTAATGACAAATATGTAATCTTTTAAATAGCAAATTCAATATAAGTAACTTAGTATGTTTTTATGTGAAAAAATTGTCAAATCCTTGCATCTGTTATTAGTTACACCAATCCCTCACTGAGCACGACTAATGCGTTCCTAATAATATTCATGTTATCCGAAATCGCGTATTATGAAGCATTGGTCTCCATAAATAGCAAGGCTAATTTACTTAATGTGTTCCAAAATGTGTAGGGAAATATTTATAAGCCTACCATCGAATACTTCGTATGACGGTATGACAAATACGACATAGCATAACGGGAGATACGTGGTTTATGTACTACTTTATCGTCAGTTGGCTGGCTGACTTGCCCGCCCGGACATGACTTCAACTCATGTCGCATACCTTTTCACGAACTTCCCAAACCATCCTTTACTGACAGTAAAACCGATATTACTGTCCAGAAATTTACATTTTCATTTTTCAAAAATTAAAGTGCTTATTCGTGTATCACACCTTGGTTCACACGAATCCTGTCAGGTACGTGATTTTTTTGACGTGATAATGTCTAATAAATCGATGAACGCCGGCTGCACGCACGAAAAAGTGTCCCACTACGGATGTCCCACTACGGATGTGTCCTGTTTGCTCATTGTACGCATGTGTGGCATCTCTCTTCATGCTCATTCATTGTACGCATGCGTGGCATCTTTCTTCCACTCGATTGGAACAACCATAGATTTGACTTTTCAATCATATTTTCGTCGTTTGAATTATTAATATTATGTAATTTAATGATCGTTTACCGATTTTCAGCACAATCAGTATGGTTATTTAAAATTAATGTTGAATATTCAAATACATTTTGAACCAACAATGGTTTTTTTACAGTTACACATAATAATTCAAATTACACCCGGGATCTTTTGCACAATGTTTTAAAAAATATTGTAACACATTATAAATACGTTTGGTGTATTTGGGATGCGTATGTTATAAAATCGTGTTATAAAAACGAAATAATATTATTCCCCTAAGGTGAACAAAATTTTTATAAATATGTATATAACATCTAAAAATATTACTTTTATAAGTATGGCCTCGTGGCCGTGGGGTTAGCCACGCTAACTTTCATTTCATTTCAATCCTTTGTATCCATACAAAATAGTGATAATTCAATAAAAATGATTCAATGTTATTCATAAAAGTATGCAGAGGTAGATTTTATCATACAAAAGATAGAAAAATTTAAAAAAATTTTCTTCCTTAAAGAATATAATATTTTTAATGCCTAAATGGTTTGGTTGCAAAAACCTATTACGGCTCAGTCTCAGGCCGATTATGATATTTCCTTTTCTTCTGGATCAATCATTTCATCAATGTTTTGTTATAACGTTGTCACGTTAAACTATCGTCCGTAAACCGACTTTACAGACAACCAATTTTTTTTTTCTTTGCACCATTCATTTAACAACCGTTTCCATGTGAATCATCTGTTCATTTATGTTCTGGTATCTCATGTCAGATGTATTCCCCCTAGTACAACCAACATCAGCACCAGCATCAGACTTACATAAATGTTTGATATTCCTTATTTTGTATGACTGTGCTGATGTTTGTAAACTAACTGTATGCCACAGCACAAATGTTGTTTACAGAAGTTGAAACAGACTTCGTGGCGTCATACCCGACTTTTTTTGTGCCTGCGGAGATTTTGCGCTAACTGAACTGGGGCAGTGAAATCTGAAGACATGCTAAGTGAGGGATTGGAGTACTTATTTTTTTATTATGACGTTAGTACATTTTTCAATCACAAAACTACCAAACAGATTAATTTTATTTGTTCCAAATAGTTTGTGACATGCTTACTATAAATCATATTATTGTAAAAGTATATTGTGTATCATTCAAAGTGACATTGTTTTGTCAAAATTAGTACAATGAAACATTTTTGGCTCAGTAATGTGCTATATCTTTTTTAATAAATAAATTTGATAAAAAACAAAACCATAAAATCTTGGATTAAAGATCCTTTCACTGTAATAGGTTAGCAGTTTTAAGTACTATGTATATGTGGTTGTTACATCTGAGCTTAATCTGTGAGACTGAAGGGAATAAAGTTGCACAACACCACTTCCCAGCCAAAAAAATTATCCTTCATGTAGTCATTCAATATAATACTTATAAATGTGTAAATGTATGCAGCAAACTCATTTTCTGCACTCACGGCTTGTAAAGTTATAATGTTAAAAAAATACACATATGCACAAACATATATAGTAAGCAGCCGGTAAATCTTGTT
Source organism: Bacillus rossius redtenbacheri (assembly GCF_032445375.1). NCBI lineage: Eukaryota > Metazoa > Arthropoda > Insecta > Phasmatodea > Bacillidae > Bacillus > Bacillus rossius. The sequence continues at coordinate 33,682,658 of NC_086339.1, read as the reverse complement.
TCATTCATGAACTACTTATGTATCAGTTAAGCTATAGAAGTAACACCATGTTTATTACCAGATGATTTTTATTCCAACAGAATTTATATGCAGTGGAAGCTTACAATGCTACAACTATGACAACTTACAATGGCAGATGATTTCATCGTAACTATAAAGCACTGGAGCACTTGAAGCCAAAAATATACTATGTATATACATATAATAAATTAAGTCCAAAGTGAAATTCTCACATCGTCCAATAATGTATGAATTTCTCTTTGTATCCCTAAAATGGTGCTTGTAGAACAAAAATATGCATAGAACAAAAATTGCCAATGTATTCATGAAAAAAAAAAAAAAAAAGTTTGTACTAAATATTTGGTATTTGCAACTATTTAAATTGTATTGACAACTCCACCTGAACTGCCCTGTGCATTGTCTTCACTCCGAATCCCAGACATTTAAACCAAATGGGAATGGCTTAGTTGGAAAAGTACATGCTCTGCCTTTAATAAACTTATCACTTGTGCCAGTTTTGGCAGCCTCCTACACCGGCACGGGCGTGACTGATGAGACGGGTAACACTTTGGAATGTGATGGGGAAGAATGCTTATCAGAATAAATGAAAAAATATATATTAAATTTTGAACATGTGCATTCAAAACACTGAACATTACACTATTGACCCTAACATACGGACATATGGCCTACGGTAGTAGCCGTAGGTGATGAGGCTTCTCAGTTAAAACTGCAGGTGTTGTACCAAAATAACACACTGCCTTCCTCTGTACTATAGTGTCTACAGCCAAACTGACGGTGAATTTAAGAACAATCGTGGCACAGAGCCTCTCGTAATGTACCGTACTCGTATAAGTGAGGTTCTACTGTACATTTTTCACAGTGTGTTGCCACAATGATAACAACTGAAGAAATCAGAGGGTTTAGTACCAGCGACACTAAATAAAAAATCTTACGAGCTCATTATTATTCTTATCTGCCTCAGTGACTGCTTCTAAGGGCTTTAGGCTCTATGTAATGAAACAATACAAAAATAACAATCATATGCTAAACAAAACAATTAATCAGTTTAAAACAATAATATTTAACTAAGACATGCTTTAATACAAAATATGACGTGGCTTCTCTAGCCCTCTAATATCAATTTAAGTTTTAAGAATGACCAGCCTCTACCAGTTTCTAAGCAAACTCTAAGACTGTGTTTCTTCTACTTGTGACAAATGAAGCAACTATAATCTTAATGTGCTACTCACAATATTTTCATTAACACATTTTCTTTAAATCAAATTACTGGCTCATTACTCAGGTCAGTTCAGTTTTAAGCTTCAAGGGATATTTATTTTTAATCTCTGCTACACTTGAGCACAAACTAGCTCCTCGCACTCGCTGACCATGAAACCCCAGCGAGTACGCGTGGTCTTATAATGGCAGTTTACTCACCTGAATAACGTTGCTCCTTGTCTCCTTGTACTTGTCTGTCCATCGTCCGAGAACTCATCGTTGTCTGCATTCCAGCTCTGCCCCCTCAGACTTGGGACACACGTGACCACCACTTGCAGCTGGGCAAACCCGGGACATTTCTGACACTCGCTCCATCACACACACCTGAAGAGTGTTCGCCGTGAGTGGCGCTGCGAAGTGCCTCCAACTCGTTGGTCTCTCGTGGTGAAGAACCTCTGCGAAAGAGTTCCACTCGCAGCGAATAGCTGACAGCTGGAGCATGTGGTCGGTACGATCAGCAAGGCACGTTCACAAAGCAGAATCCGACAGCTTGTCTCTCGTAGCAGACATTTGAACCAGCGACTCCCCAGGGCTTTGTGGCGTGCTGTCATGCTGGATGACCTCATGCGATGACTGGCAATGAAGATGTCTTCCTGGCCTTTTATACCTGCGAGGCGAGCTACTAAAACGTCCTGGAACCACCTTCCCCACGGGGAAGCTCACCCCTTCTTTCGGCCATGTGGCAACCGGAACTGGTGCCTTCACGAGGCCAGACTAAATCGCAGCACGGCTGGACGGCCTTCGTGTATATTCAGAGACCCCCCCCCCCTAACACATTCATTGAAGGGTGTCAAGACAGTAAAAATAACTATTGAATATTTAATACAATGCACAGTACAGCATGGGTCTAGTTTGCATTAATGACAAAAAATTTGTGCATGAAGGCCACGCTTGATAAGTGAAACTTTTTGCTGATCAGTATTTTTTAATAGAACAAGAGCTAATAATTGAGAAAATTAAGAATGTGGGCATGATCTCAAATGAAATATACTCTTTTCCCCACAAATAAATAAATCATAGAATCTTAAAAAAAAAAAAAAAAAAAAAAAAAAAAAAAAAAAAAAAAGTACTAAATTTTTTTTTCATGTACATTCATAACATCATAACAAACTTGCACAACTTACAATAAAATTTTATTTCTTGAACTTGAAACTTGCTGATAATTAGGAAGTTTACGCAGCGTAACTAATTGTCTGTACGGAAGTGTGAAGTCTGTGGTAGGTATCTGGCATGTGAAAGTGACAGCATAGCATACGAACCGGACCTAGCTCAATGCTTAGAGAGGCAAGATTGTGTGGTGAATAGCGATAAAACAGAAATATCAGCAAAATAAAATCAATACACAGCCAAACACCAAAATGGAAGCCAATACCATGTAACACCGAAATGCTGTGAAATTCACCTCAATTACCTCATTATAGCTATTAAAAAATACAATTCATTTCATAAATCTTTAGTTAAGGTTTTTATTTTAAAAAACCTACAAGGTTATATGTATGAAAAAAAAAAAACAACAAACATTCTTTAGTTTATATCTATGATTTTTTTTAAAGTAAATTGAGGTCTGGGCTAGAGGGCTTGATTTGCTTTGATACGAGTACTACTGAATGAAAGGGCACACAGACCCTGCTGAGACTCCTCTTGGGACGTGAAATTGCCCATGTTGGAGCGAGATCCGGACCCTCTAAATGTCGCACCTCAATTGTCAAGACCTGGCCGACTCTCAGAGTAGAACACGCTTTAAGGATAAACGCAGTGAGCTCTCAGGGCGTACCACACGCCTCCATGCAGTAATGTTATACGTCGTCCCTTAAACAGTTAGAAAGCCAGAGGCACAAATCAGTAGCCACACCCTTCACTTTTACGCTCTCTGAGCTGCATGGACAGTTAAATTGAATAATACACACTACTCTAAACTGCATCACTTGTACCAGTTTTGACAGCCATTATGTACTGCATCCTGAACAGGCATGGCAGATGACCAACTGTGATACAGCGAAATGCAGAAAGGGAAGGGAGAGCACTTCCTCTTTTATCCCCCTGCCTCCCTCTCTACCTCTCTCTATAGCTGCATTCTTTACATTTATATCTTCTGAACTCAGATGTTTTCTAAATGCCATAAGCATTTTAAAATAAATCACCCATTCTAATGAAAGTGACACCAGAATCTACTCAATAAAACTGACTATCCGACAATGCACAGCTTAAATCGGTCGGTCTTGAAGCATTACATTTTGCACAGGAGTTCCTTTTATAATGTAGGTGAGCACTAAGAAAGGATTTATTTGAAATTTCATTCCTAAAGGGGTGGTAGGTTTGTATGAAGTGAAGTACTACTCAGTGACTAACTCATCACGAATTCTCAGAAACTATATAAGATATAAAGGCTTGAAATTTTACAAATTAATTCTTTTTGCTATGTAGACATCTGCTAACTAATAATTTTATGAAAATCAGCTCCCAAGGAGGGTTGTGGGCATGTTAATATCAAAATTTCCCATTATTTAAGTATATTTCCCAATGACTTGAAACCTTGCAGTGACGTTTCTTATACTACATAGCCATCTCCAGAGAATGAGGTTTTCTGATAATCTATATCAAATATAATGGACGTGATATTAATTACATTTTTTATTACATCAAAATTATCTTTTTATCAAGCATTCCATTAGTAAATCTAAATCTAATGTAATTCAAGTGCTCCAGGCATTGCAACAGCTTGTGCAGATTTAGTGCCACAGCATATTCATACCGAAAAAAAAAAAAAGATCAAATCCAAAAATATCATTTATTTTCCTTTCATGCACATTCACCAACACTATATTTGATAAATAATGAAACACTTCCACTCTTTTAATGTAATATATTAAATGTTTTTCTCCTCTGCCAAACATTTGTTCCAGCACTCTTTTGCAATGAAGATGCCTTTAAAAACAATGCTAACTAATGAACTACCTTTATTTATTTTTACAGATTTATGGTACTTACTTTGTAAGTACATCACTGTAAGATAGTTTTATAAATTAATCCTTAAAATAAACATTTGTATCAAACAAACATCAAGATTTATATAAAAGACATAACACAGCCTTACTTGTACTGTTAAGAACACAATATCAGAATGTAAATATATAGGGAAAAAAAATGCTAGTTATTATATTCATACATAACTATTATGAGCCATTAAAATACTTTCTTACTTTTTGTTTCTGAATCAAAAACCAAAACAGAATGTACGTACTGTAGGTTCCTGTAAAATATGAGAAAACTTCAAACACAATCTGGCACCAAGTAAGCAGGCCTCTTTAAGTAGTTTTATATAAATTATATATATATATATGTATGTATATATATATATATATATATATATATATAACATAATACAGTAATTTGATACTTTAATTATGAAGAAGCTTACACTTACACAAAACCATTTTCAAAATACATAATCTCAATCTGTGGTTTGCAAGATTTACTAACCACGCTACTCAAGAGACAACAAATGTACCTCCTATGCACGTTTTCTTCTGAACGACTTACTACGTTTAACATACAAACACTCTGAAAATCTATACTTAAAAGAAACTTGACAACATGCACAAAATTTCAATTCACTTCACAGTAAAAAATTGATTATCAATGGGGAATATGCACAGATTGTTTTCACAATAGCATTAAATTCTACCAACATGTTTGGAAGCAATCAAAATTTAATTAAAATATTTAAGTTCACACACTGATGAAGGAAAAATTTGATTTTAAATTCCAGCTCAAATTTCTCACTTGACCATGGCGGCATTGTGACTCCACTTTATACCGGCCTCAATAAGTAGACAAGCACTATGGCTCAAAACATTTGCCACGTCTGCATCGCTTTAAAAGTCCACATCTACAAAAGCCATCGTGAAAAATTATTTAAAGCTATGAATTTAGTTCTTGTAAAAAAAAAAAAAAAAAAGTGTGCCAACAGGCAGAGCCTGGATGTAAATATTGACAAATTATTTACTTGTTTCATTTACGTAGCTGTTGTTCTGTAAAGTCACTTGAAGTAGTTGAGCAAGCCTAAGTCACGAGAGAATCAAAATACAGTTAAGTCGTAGGCATGGTAGGTAGTTTGTTGCTGAAAGTGGTCTCATATTGCAGAATACATATACACTATAATGACACCGATATGAAATAAGGACTGCCCAAGTATGATAATGGACACGGCACTGGGTCTGGCCTGACACGGTTCGACAACACCTCACTCGCTATCAGATTGGCACCATGGCTTGCCCATGTCCTATTGCCAGTTGCCGTACGCAGCAATTTCACTAATATGCATAGTCAGTTTAATTGGTTGTTTTGAGAGTAACAAATATTTTGATAAACCAGAAATCCTACACACACAGCAAGCTCATATCTACAATTATTATTTCTACCCACCACAAAATTTTAGAGTCAGCACGGTTACACATTGCGTGAAAATACATTCATTAGATTTTACATAATACATCATGTTGATACTGCTATAAAACATTATCTAAAAGTAATATTGTTATAAACTTCTTTGGGCACAATGAGAGTAAAATTTCAAAGGCAAAATTTAATGCAACATTTTCACGGAACATTGTTGCGAAATGTTTCTGACTGAAAAGGACAAAGAATAGGTACTTGGCTAAAAGGTTGTAAAGAGGGCAGTATGCTATAAATGTTGCTGGACGTGTTTTCGTTCTCCTCTTTGTGTGATGATTTGTCCCCCCCCCCCCCCAAAAAAAAAAGAATAGAGAGAGATAGATGAACGAAAGAATAAGACGGAGAGCATGCACATGAGCTTGTTTCAGAAAATAGATATAGGTATCATATACAGTCAAGCTGTGAATGCCTTGAATTTTATATATGCTACCGGTGCACTTTCATTCCTTGTTCAACCAGCAGCTTAGAGAGCGCTGTTGAGACAGTCCCTGCATTTTCTGCATAGATGGTACTACCTGTTACGAACTCATTTTGTTCAGAGGTGTGGCTTGCTCCAAATGGAATTTTTTTGTTGATAAAACAGTAACATGCACAGTTTTTCTTTAGTGAGTATTTCAACAGTGAGGTATAATTTCAGTAATTCATGTTTATTAATTTATTTTTATTTTATAAAATTTATAATAAATACAACATTTCTTGGTACCTTGTTAAAAAATCCACAGGCTTGATTCATGTCGCAAAATTTTTTTATGCATTTTTCAGCACAAGGAGTAATTTTGCAAGGAATTATGCTTCACGGTAATGAAATAGGAAAACATTACATGCCCGCTTAAGAAAGATTTAATTAGACACTGTTCTCGATACAGTCTTCAAACTGGAGGAGAAAGCATTGTTCCGCCAAGTGAGTTTTGCCTCGTGGTATCTAGCCAATCACAAAGCATTTTCGGCCAATTTAATACAAACTAAAAATCAATTTTTTTTATGTTCATGTTTTGGGTCTCTGCCTTACTTCATTTTTCTTTTTACCACTAATTCTAAACACTGACACAGGCATGTTCCCCTTTATTAAATATATGTCTATGTACATTCAGGATACTCTCATGAGTAAAATGGCGTAATAAATATCACACAATAATGGTTTCACACTGCCAGTTTAAAATATGTACATGATAATCTATTTTTAAATGGAAACTTAGCTTCACGAACCAGAGAATGTCCTTTAATTAAAAAAAAAAACAAATTCTTCCAATAGAAATTGGCATAAAAAATTTTCACAGCAAATTTTTTTCTCAACTATGAGTTTCGTGAGTCTTAAGATGTGCAGCAATTGTGCGCCTATGGTGAAAGTTGGCAGAGCAGAAAGCACAAGAAAACAACTCATCATCGTCGTCTTTGCTGACGCATCCGCCGTCATCCTTGCTCTCCTGTTTCACAGACTCAATCGTCACAAAGTCACTCTCCTCTTTGAAAGACTCACTAATTACGTAATCACTTTCCTGCTTGAAAGAATCGCTCGTCACGAAGTCACTTCCCTGTTCGAATTCTTGACTTACATCGCTGTACACGTAGCAAGGACTGTCCTCTTCCGAATGCTCCAGGAAATGCATGAAAATGTTTTTCGAGTCCAACGACATGTTGTACATGTCACTAGCGCTGCCAAGAGTCTCATGTTCTCTAAGGAAGTCCAAACCAGAGAAGGTTCCCACACACGTACCTGGAAAAAAAGTCCACTACAGTGAAACCTCGTTAATAAAAAAACTCAAATTAAATGTTTTCACAGTTACAGAAACTACATAGGAGTTGTAGTGCTATGTAATTAGTCAAATACAAAAGAATGGATGTTATGTAATCAAAGTTGTTTTTGTTCAATGATAAACAATTATGTTGACGTCACCCGGTGCTGTGGTCTACAGAGCCTGATGTCACCACCCCTCCTCCCCCCTATCCTCCTGGCATTTGAACCCCTGCCGGCGACATGCGTGTGTGCGTGCCGCAAACGACTGCAAGAGGGTGCAGTCAAACCAGTGGTAAATAATAATTTATACTGTTAGCTTTTTCTTTTATGATAAATAATACTTACTATTGCAAACTTTTTTCTTTTATGTCAATAGTGTTCTTAACTTTTCAGTTATTATAAACAATCAGACCTTTTAATATTTAAGTAACATTAAACAGCAATGGACGAAGACTGCCAAAGGCCAGCTTAAATTTTAAGCTTAAATTTTAAGTGAATTGTTGTGTGTTCAACTGACGCACATAAGCGATACGACTTGGGTTCGCTCAATGGTACTTTCAGTTTGCTGCCATTGCACTGATGAGCTACCTCGGCGGCCATGTTTCTGCACAGTCGTTTCGCATCGCCATCTGAGACAGGATACTTTAAGCACTACGGGAACTTAATATTTTGTTTTCACTGACTGCAGTAATTCTTTTACATGTTTTAATCCAAATTGTTTGCTACTATCCTCGGGCCTACCTTGGGGGCACGGCTGTTTAGTTACGTTTATATCCGCTTGGCGGGATTTGATCTCAACATGAACCTTTTGTTCGGCCAAGAGGTGATCCAGACCATCCATAAGCCGTAAGGCATTTCACAGTTTAACTTTTTGTGTTGAGAACTAGTGTAGGGCAGATGTGCACAGAGCACCGTATAGTAAATAACCATTTCACAAACCTCGTGTTGTTATTATTTATCTAACTTATGTGTGTATGTTAGTACTTTGCAGTGTGTGAGATGCTGTGAGAGCCCATGTGAGCATCCAGCATAGCGTGCATGACGCTTGGAGTGGGCCAGGTTCTGGTAGTCTTGTAAAGGTGTAGGGGGAAACGAGTCACGTCCCTACATGAGCAACATCACGCCTTGAGAGCAGTCCCCGCCCGATCCGTGCCCCCTAGACATGGAAGCTCCCATGAAATTGTTCAAAAACGTTTTCTAACCGACTCCGACTTGCAACAACGTGCAGTAAAGGATGATTTAATACAAATATTTCAGATGGATGTAAAGAAACCGTGAAGTTTCACCTAAAATAATACTGATGTCATAGTTTTGATTCATTGTAGGTTGGGGGAAAATCTTACAAATTTTATTCTTCCAAAATAATGGTAGTTTGTCATTTGTCCGTAATTTATAAACATTTGCTTTACTACCGCATTTACCTGAATATAATGAAATGATTTTTTTATCAAAACTGCTGAAACTGAAAGTAAGGGCTGCAGTATAATCACAAACCTACATTTTTGCTGCTGGAAGAATGTTTTGTAAAGGCATGGTGCGGTGAGACAACTGTTTCAAGGCCACGACCGGTGCCAGCGATGCGGCCAAAATGTGAAGTAACAGAGCTATTAGTCAGTGCTTGGGTCAGTATTAGAAATGATAGCAGTGATTTTTGTTTGGGCGCTTGTACTTTGTTTTGTACTGTAGGAAAGTGAAATTTTCTTTTATAAAATGGATACTGTAGGGAGGCATGGGAGTTCACAATTTAAAATGTCAGAAGGACTGAGACAAAGTTACAATGCTAACTTTAAGATTATAGGGCAAAACATGCAATTCAAACCAACAACTGCCAAGCTGCTCGTAAATATAAAGTTACTTAAAGCCACTCTGCATAGAAAAATAATATATATATATTTGTTGATCAAATTTTAAAAAGGTACATGTACATTATTGGTTGTGAACAGGTGGAAGACTACAGATGTATTTTGCTTCAAATTAATATATTGTGTGTATCCCTTACATTTAGTTAATGCAAATACTGCTTTGTAACTAATGTAAGTGTTGATTCCTTGAGTTTTCCAGGTTTTGAAGACATCATTTCAATTCCCTGAGTGATCACTGTTTCCCAGATTTTGACTGTCTACAGGAACCCTGTACGAGGTTCTACTGTAGATACTGATTAAACATTACGGCCAATTAACAACCAAATTATGAATCTGCTTCAGGCCTCACATAAATAATACACAATCCAATACATGCCTCGTTTATACTTCTTGCATTAATTAAAATGAAACATTTTAAAAGATAAGTAACATTTTAAAATCATACCCCATCAATTCAGACACATTAGAAAACTAAGCAAACATTATAAGCTAAAATGAGATATTAATCAGGACAATCATCATGCCACAAGGTATAAAAGTCAAAATTTAAAAACTACATTGTACAGTATGATACCAGCTCTATGCCTTGAACGGAGGTGATGAAAATTTATTTACAAAAGGACTCTTAATATATTAATACAGAATGTTATCTGAATAAAGTAGCTGAATTGTTTAAAATAGAAGTATAACCATATTACCATTAGGACACAAGCAAACCTTCCCGTGGCTAAAGTACATCTGCTAAAGTATGTCTGCTAGAATGTGTTGAAACCAGATTCTAACCTCGTGCAGTGAACCATTTATTAAAAAGGTTGCGATTTGTTTCCTCACTGGGATTCGGTTTAGACATGTTCTGGAAAATGGCCCATGAGTTAGGTTATGGTTGTATCCCAACAAGGCAGTGCTTATCTGCTACCTTACCTGAATGTCTTGGAACACCGCCCTAAAAGTATGCAAATACTTGTTTTGACGACTTACCGAAGGAACTGGCTTTAGTTTTAACAAAACTGCTGGCCTGTGTCTCCTCGGGAAACTGATCACGCAGGACAGGCATGGCAACTTCCTCTTTTACCACTGGCTCCTTCTTCACTGCGACCTCGCCAATGCTCAAGGGGTCCGTGTCGGACTCATCTTGGGACAAATCTGGATCCCACTGGCAACATTTCAAAACACAGTCCATCAACCAAACCTAATTAAAAGTGAGGACTTTATATTAACAAATTTCTTTTTCAACTGTGCTTCAATCAGGTAGGTTCGGGACAAAGGCCATACCGGATTAGTAATTTTGCTGGATTACTGAACGGCAATACATTTTTAATGGGTATAACAAAGAAAAATTAATTTTCAGTACAATGGTATTAAAAAAAAGTTGCAATAAGCTGCCCCAATGAAATATAAAATACAGATGAGCGTTGGTCTTCCTCAAAAAAATCATAATGGAAATGTACCCCTGAAATACAAAATGTAACCAGCTAGAAAACTGGAAACACTGTGCTAAATTGAAAACTGACCCTAACGATATGACTCTGAACTCTGAACAAACTATAACTGCCGGCAGTGCAGAAATAGGACCTGGCGGGCAAGATCAACATCTGTATGCCACCAGATGAAATCTAAGCGTGAATGGTTCGATTAGTGCCCGATTACAGAATGTGCCGAACCATTCAATGCCTGATTAAAATTTTTTGTTTAAAATGATATAAACTATACAAATATATCATGATACGTTTGTTACGCATAAAAAAGAAACCGTCATGAATAAACCACTTGAAATGCAACAGGAATATTTGCAAACTGCCACAGACCTGTAACGGCAGAGACAAGACTTCAAGCCACCTTCACTGCCCGTCGCTTGGCTGCTATGGCGAAAGGCGGAGGTAGCGGGCAATTACTGGGCAATCCTACCACGATGGAAGCAAGGTCACTCACTACGATACACAGCAGCTCTTCAAGGGCCAGCCTTCAAGTGGTCACGGCTTGGAAGTGCTACGAGGTGGCACGGTAGGAGCCAACATCAGCTTTATACTTGTGTTACAAGTTTTTAAAAAACATAATGCCTCAAGAGAGTCTCTCAGATATACCGGCTGTGAATCCACTTGATGCAATCCACTAACTGGTTGCTCATTTCGCTTTAGTCAGTAAGTTGAAGAGTGATCTACCTTCCTTGACTGGTCATTGAAGTATAAAATTATTAAAAATAAATAATATATATATTGGAGCCTATACATTTAATAAAAACAATAAAATAAATAAATAACCACATGTGAGAAGATTAAAAACATAACCTCATGGCAACCAAAATTTGCTGAGCTAGTGAAAACACACTCAAATGTACTTCAGATATTCTCTGACGAGTAAAGGGCAGCACCCACCTAGTCTGAACATTTTGGAAACCAGTTACCTATTCCTGTCAATTACTGCTCAAAATTTAACTTAAACAAACCAACATTCTCAGTTACTATATAAAAAAATAATAAAAAAAACACATTAGACAACTCATGGAGTTTACTATACTGTCAAGAGAAAGTGTAAACTGTCCAGTTATACAATTAAATTTTATGTTGTACTATCTATTTATACAAAGAGAAGATATATGGAATTTTTGGGGAAGGAGGGGGGTGGGGTTTTGTCGTTTGATGTGCAATAATAATAATACAGTACACTCCCGATTATCCGCGAAATTAAGTGGCAGGACCACCACGGATAGTGAAAATCGCGGATAACCCGCAAAAGAGCCGAAAATGGGAAACAAAAAAGGAAACATTAATTTCAACCTAAAAATCTAAAACTTTATGTACAGTAAAAGTTACAATTAACAGTAAAAATTTTTAAATGATGCTAAAATTTTAGTAATTTACTGAATAATTAACATACAATACATTTAAGTAATGTAAACATAAAAGTGCTCACCCATACGACTAGAAAAAAAGCGCGTCAGAGACAAAAATAGCAATGCATGCCAGCCTACTGCGTGAGTTCTGAGAAGACCTGTGGCGTTTTACTGTATACTGCACACAATACACTCGTCGGTAGAGTTCAAATTTGCTTACTTGTAATAAAATACAGATTTACATATGTGCTGTATTTTTTCGTAGCATGCGCGGATAATCCGCACCGCGGATAATAGGAGTTTACTGTAATAATAATAATAATAATAATAAATAATAAATAATAATATTGCTACTTCCATGCAAGTAAGAATTTATAAATAAATTCACATTAAGTTAAATAGTATAACAGTATTCCTAATATTTGATATACTGAACTTCTTGTTGAAAAAGTGACCGTTTAACTTGCACAATGTAAGTTATTTTAATGCAATGCATACATTTCATTAAAATTTTTTAATACTGTTTATATTGTGTACAATAGGTCTTAAAAAAATTTTGTTCTAAAACTAAAAGACTGGGATCTGAATTCGGATCGTACTGAAATGAGAGTCCAGTGTTTTGCCACTGCGGCACTGCACTCAATGGGTCGGAAGTTGATGAACAACCAACAAGACACCAAACAATGTTCACAAATTACCTTGGTATCTTCCTCGATGTTAAGGAAGTTTATACCACATGGAATCATCAAACCGTAAGCAGCAGTTTTGGCATACAGAGGCACATTCTCCGCTTGCAGATCCTGGAAGAAAGATAGAAAGAAAGAATTTCTATACAACAACACATGAAATATGGAACACCACGTACACCAGTACTATTGTTGATTAGAATACAGAAATGTTTTTTTTTTTTTGCAATGATGGAAGGTGTACGTTCTACATAAAATACTGAATTAATTAGCGTTAAGTCTCTCCTTTCCTTAATGTCTGACATATCGTTGGTGTAAAACAGAAAGAGAAAAAATATTTTGATCTTAACATACTGCTCTATATCTTCCCGCTTTGTATTTATGAATAACTCATCAACATTAAGTTCCTTAGAGATAAGGAGCAGTGACGGAATGAGTGGACGGGTGGAAACAGGAGTACCCTCGGAAAACCCACCAGTTCACTATCAGACCTGCAACATTTCCCATTTGTAAAAACAATCTGGGCATGACCCAGTGAGCAGATTCTCATTTTCAGCCCCTTTTATTATCCCTTGCAGCTACCAAACACAACATTATTACCTCTCAAAATACCAGCTCCATGAAATTTTTAATTTACACAACTTAAAATCCCAACCAAACCAACAAAACGAAATATAACTGCACCCCACAAGTAACTGACACATATTTATTTATGAAATAAAGTTGGCATTTTGTACACGATCCACATGAGGCGGAAAGCCAAAAAGAACATCTTGTCAGTAATTTCCAGTTGTCAGTTAATGAGGTTTTTGAATTAAGCTCTAAATTCCGAAAAATGATGTCTCATGAATTTTCTTCTTTAATTTATGGGTATTTGAATTTTATAAAATGAAAATGGGCATTTTGAGAAAAACCTACTTAAAAATTCAAAACAACACAGAATATTAATTTTTTTACATTTAAGAAATAATTAAGGTACAAAACAAAAGCTGAAAATAACCTCTTTTAACAACATAAAAATATCTATCATATACTGAAATCTTAAAAATTTAAACTGAGTGTTTGTGATGCTTCCTTGAATGTTCTGGAATGGGTTGAGGGTTATCTGGATCAGTCATCTGGTTCAAGTTACACAAGAGGGGTCAGGTATTTTTTTTTTGCACAAGAGGTTAATGTGGAATCTAATGTGAGGCAGTGGTCTAATATATTAACATGGTCTTTGTAGCAATCAAACTCAGCATATTAATAGCACATTTGCAAAAACTCATCAGCAAAAAACAATTTGCAAGAATTTTCTTTGCAGCCACAACCACTCTCTAGAAAATTAGTCATCAAATTATGGTGATATTCAACATCGAGCGTGTGACAAAATCAACACATTTGTCAACAGTAACAAGTCATGCCCACTATCATTTTCATCAACAACTTCTTGCTTATCAACGCTTGCCTCAATTTGAATAATAACATCTTCTACATCAATAAGATTTTCAAAGTTATTTACAGAAAGTTCATCCAATTTTGGAATGTTTGTTAAGAATGAAGAGTCTGAAATGCTTAATAAATCTTCTGGCCCAATTAGCTCTTCATTTTCACTGCTTTCATCAAACCTTTCAGTAAAGTAATCAGCACACACATTAAAGTCTTCACCACTTATATTTTCACCACCTAATCCCATATTATTTAAAATATTTAACACCTTTTCTTCAGTTTTTTTTTTATTTCATGTCAAACACAACACTATGATGAAATTACAAAACAAAATAACAATAATGCCAGGCGTATAGCTCAGCTGATCAGTTAACATCTGTTTGCATGGTTGCCAACTTACAAACAATGTAAATGCTCATAGGAAAGAAAACTGCTCACGAATTCATTATGACAGTTAATAATGATTATTAATAGCTGATAATAATATTAGCAACCTTATGTGGCTAATACACATTTGAAGGAAAAGGTACCTGAAGTCGGGGCGGGGATTTTTATAACCAGAAAACAATCTTCTGTTGAGAGAATCTAAATGTAGTTCCCTCGATCGCCAATAGAATTCAGGAGCAGCTTGTTTTTGAAGTGATGCTTAGTGGACTAGTGCGGTTATGGAAAGGAACCTCATGTCTGTCCCATGTTAATTCTCCATAAACAATAGGTACCTTTTACAGGGCTGAACATTGACTACTTTATTGATTATTTTAAGTGTTTCAACCGAACTGAACTATACTAAATCGCAAAAATCCGAAAATTTATAATTTTGACCCCAACAACTAATTTTGACACGACTGAAAAATTGACATCGCTGACAAGAGGTCCTTTTTATGCTTTCCGCCTCACATATGCTCCAGACAGTGGTACATAGCATTAAGTTCAGTTACAATAAATAACAAAAATAGGCATGTCCAATTTTGTTCGGAGGTAAAAAACACCACTTGGACATGAAATAAATTTCTCCTCCTGTCAAATTACAATTTTGTGAGTTATTGTCCTTAACCTTCAAGTAACTGAGATTTGAAGTAAAAATAAGTGTACAAGCAACCAGTTATGAAATAAGTTTCGAATTTTATTATTCAAAATTGTCTTACCTTCTTCTCTTTTTTCTGTTCTTCGTTATCTTCCCGATTAGCTTTTATTCTCTTAGCCTGCTCCCAGGCTGAAACTGGAATTGGAATAACCCAGCAAAGACATAAATGATGTAAGCAAATAATGATTAAAACTTAGGTATATACAGTAACCATTAAAATAACCTTTACCACCACTATTTTAATGTCACAGCAACATGTCCTTGGAGCATAATAAAAACAATCCTGTGAAGCACAATAACCTCAAATCTCTAGGTGAACAATAAAAAAAAATACAGACTACAAATGCTATCTCAAAGCCACACACTAGTAATGGTTCTAAACAAGCTTTTTTACACTAACTTGCATCCCAACCAAGCAAAATACAACTAATTATACCTATTAAATGTTTTAAATACATTTTCTTAAACTGTAACATTAGGTAGATAATTAGGATTAGGGTTTTCTGAAAAGTTTCACATTAAAAAAAGAGTTGATTGATTTGGAAATTAGTGTTGGAACTGGAAATTCCCAAACCCGTTATTTTTTGCGAAATGTTTGTTCTTCATGAAAGTTACTTTTGTGTTAAATAATTCTTGATAGCAAGACCTTCGAATCATGGTTATGAGTTATGACAGTTCAAATATTTAAGCAAATATAATTTTAATACTACAGCCAAACAACTTGTATTTATTAAGCATAAACCTGCCAGTTGTTTGAGTTGCAAACCTTCAAGAGAATTACTTGCAGTGAGCAGATATTTCTTCAGCAGTCCTTTCACAATTTCGTTGCCATTTTGAGAATGGATCACCAAAATTGTGAGCTGGAAAATCCTTTATTATTGATTATATTATCAGGGTTGCTAAAATCTTGGAATTCTAAAATTACAGGATGTTTCTAGGTTTTCCAGATCTGAATAGACAAGTTTCCCCGATTTTCCAGACATGAACAATCCCACGGCTCACTTGGTGTTGCTTTCTGGGGGGAAAAAGGTATATGCCATTCAAATGTCCCCATAGCAAAGCTAACACCCTTTTAGATAGATACATTGTTTGTAAACAATCACTATCAATTCACCTAAAAATATTAAATGTAAGCTATCAAACTTGCATGCAAACATGCGGAAATAATTTGATTCACTGTCAGAAACTGGGATTTTACAAAAAATGAAAATCAACACCACATTAAATAATTTTTTGAGATGCGTAAATGTTGGCGGGAGTGGTATATTCCATTTAATTTTTCTATCACCAGAAAAATCCCAGAAATATTTGGTGATTTCCCCTGACTTTTCCAGGTATTCCCTTATAATTTTAATGCCCCTGACTATTCCCGGTTTTTTCATTTCTGTAGCAACCATGTTCATAAAACTCATTTTTTGATATATAAATTATTCTGAAGGGAAAAAAATTATTTCCTGAAATAACAGATAATTTTTAAAGATTTAATATTCTAAACAATGATAGTGCCTATTTGTAGACATCCAGAGGTCTTGCATACATCTAAGTGTGTAAGAACAGTGCTCAAAAACTTCTAATAATGTTATTTAACCGAATGAATACTTTTTATATTAAACTATATGCATGATTTAAAGTAACACTATTATTATAACATACCATTCATGTGTAAAGTTGCAATAAGTACATGTATGTTGTGCTATGATGTTAGTAAATTAAGTCAATTAAAAATTATGTTACGAACTAGGGGCAAAAGGTATTGAAAAAAAAGGTTCAAATAATTAATTAAATGTCTATTTAATATAATAATATTCACATCAATGTCTGTCTACAAAATTATAATCACATAATTTACTAAATACGCACACCTCTTGCTGGTTCATGTCCACACACCACTGTCCATCCCTACTCACACGTACCACATATACAATTGCTAGGTCTTTCTTTTCGTCCTGAAGCCGCCACACTGTCGCTTACCGCCCTAACTCAAAGACTTCTTGCTGTTTTCGCCAGCCACAGAGCTCATAAGTATCATTACCAACAACTCCTGTGGTATCGCTGAGTCACAACTAAGCGATTTCCTTGTCACAGATAAATTTTTTCTTTTAAAATTTTTAAGAGTATTGTGTTATGCTTTTCAAAGGGTCATACTTTTTTTTGATTATTGAATCCAATGAGGTTGTTACAAATCTAGCTTTCGGCAGTTGGTTCGAACACTACTAATTCTTCAGCGCTGAGCGGCCAAACGCGCCAAACTGTCCCACGCTAAGTTAGCTGCGCATCAGATTTTCTGCGCCTGCTCGCACGTATGGTCTCACATGCCCCGTGCCTTTAGACACGCGCCATGGCTCCGTACCTGTAAGCACCACCAGCATACGCCTACGCAAGCTCTTTCTCACCCCTCTTCTTTTACCCTTTTCTTTGGCTTTTACTTGAATTGTTGCAGTGAAAATCCCCCTCTGCCAATTGCTTGAAGAGTTCCAAGCCTGGGCTCTCTTCCACCTCTCCGCAGCACCACGACACCTGTTGGACACTTCGTCAACTAACTTAGGCCCCTGATAGTTCATCCATTGGTCACTTCAGGCACCACCTTCCGACCAAGTCTCGAGTCCATGTCCGAATTCCCCTTTCCCCTTGAAATGCCCTATGCCTATGCACACACTCACCACGGGGCCTCTCGATGCCTACTTGCGGGCAAGTTCTCAACTATGCTTGTCATCCATGCTTCCCCCTTTCGTGCTCACCCCAAACCCTCTCAGCACTATATATCTAGCACACCGACCTCCATTTTGTGATTATTTGAGTCCTTCCTGCCCCGCTAGTGCGGTCTTTTAACAAGAAGGGCTCCCCAGGCCTCTAGGCCAGTGTTTGTCCTCTTTTGGGCCAGTCCGAGTGCTGTCTCCGACGCATCTCGCACCAGCCTTCCACAAGTACGATTTTTGAACCCAAGAGCCAAATTATTTATGGACTGTAAACACAGGGCACAGGGAGTTTCTCCCTCTAATTTTCAAGTTCTTCACATCATGCAGGAAGTGTTAGCATATTTCTTCCTGGGTGATGGTGCAACTATTCTCCTCATTTAGTGTGACTGATTCAGTGCTCCGATGGCATAATTTCTGGATTCCCCCCCCCCCCCCCCCCCCCCCCCCCCGCAGCGTGAGGTTCAAATCTCTGGGTTCAGTGTTTCCAAGTTTCACATCTTTCTGGAACAGTCACCTCTGCATTCGTGGTCATCCTCTTGCATCGATTTTCCTTCGCATTCCACCCGGCTCGCCTTGTGAGGGCACTAGCCTTAGCTCATCTCCGTCAGCTGGGCATTCCTCGCCAAAAAGTAACGTTGTTAATTTATTTTATTTAAAAAAAAATCTTTCATTACAAACACTAGCTTCAATCATTAAATAGATAAAAAAGATGAGTAATTGTCGTGTATGAAAAAAGGTGTGTGTATTTCTGTACCCATCTTACAAGTTATACTTCTTTTTCAATTTAAGACACTTAACTATTTGGAAATTTACTGCAAAAAAAAAAACAATAAACTCAGTATTCAATAATAATATAAACATGCAAATAAAATTAATTATGTAATTTAGTAAAATAATCAAAATAAGTTTTAAATTAATAATAAAAATTAATATATATATAATATAATTAATATACATAATCCGAGTATTGGCTCTTTTTTAATACATAGTAGTTGAGTTTATGTTTTATTTCTTTTGTTTATTTATTTACATAGTAAATGTTGATTATTTGTGGATTTAAGATCATAGTTTTTGATTTTTTTTTAATGATAAAACTTCATTTCTTCTAATTTTAAAGTTATTATTTTTTCCAATGTAATTATGCCACAAAGAAGTCGTCTAAATATAGGTCAAAGTACCAGAGATGCAAGCAGAAAACGTTTAAGTCTTAATGATGAAACTGAAGAAAAGGAAATCAGGTTGTCTAATAAAAGAGAAAGTAATTCTATAAGAAGAAATAGAGAAACGTCTTTTGAACGTGAGTTACGTCTTACAGTCTTGACCGAGATGGACATAGGTCACAGAGAGACAGAAAATCCTCCACTGAACGTGAAGTTTGTCTTAGTCATGACATGATTAGATATAGATTTCAGAAGGCGATTAATTTGAGGACAAATAAACTGAGTTCTGCAATGAATTATGATTCTCATATTGAATACAAGAATGATCCTATCGTTTCAATTGGTACAATATCTGTTGACTGGATATTGCTCTGTTTGAAATGGAAGGATTAATCAAAAGGCTAGAGACTAGTGACTAGAGAAGAGAATATTTTCATTTTTGACATACTTATAAGCATTTAAATAAATAATTAAACACTATACCATTTTTCCCTAAATGTTTGTCTTATTTTCTTTATTAATTATTAGTATATTGTACCAGTGCGAAGCCGGGGCGGGTCGCTAGTAATAATATATAATGATTATAATGAAAATAAAATATACATATTGGAGAATAACCTCCTTATATAATGCACTTGAATAATTTGTAAACACCATTTCTATCACTAATATTCACAACAAATATATATATATTTTTAATTATATGGACAAGTATTCAATATCAGTCACTAAAGTATAAGAGCACATGTATTATTTTTATTTGTATGTAGCTTTTTTTTCATCCTGTAAAAAGTTTGACGCATGGTACCGCGCACATCGTAAAAATTCACTCTCATATTTTTTTCATAACGTGCCTAAATAAGTATACCTTCAATTAAGGACTGGATTGATATTATGAATTTGGTTGGTCAATAAAATAATTAAATTTTAAAAATTAATAAAATAAACATTTTATGAAACAGAGTATTACATTAATTTTGTGTCATCCAACTATAACAATTATCATTAAATCATTAAAAATAATGAAAATATTGGAACAAATAAACATCTAATAAAAATAATCCCTAAATTACATTCACTTCCAAACCTTCTTCTAGTGTTGACTGAACTGGTACATCAGTTACGAGTGGCTTATGGTAACTGAAATATGATATGAAGACTTTTGTATTGATGGCATCAAGTTATCGCTTAAATATAGTATCACGGGTTGTGCTGTGTCGTGTTGTTGAAACCTTAGCATCATTATTGATAGTTAAATTTAGATGTTTTTGGATAAACTCAATAAGTGGATCAGTATTATTTTGGGAAACATTTTTGTTGAAGACTCCATATACAGTAGAATCCCGCTAATCCGAACTAATTGGGAACGAACCCTGTTCGGATTAGCGAAAATTCGGATTAGGCGGGATTTTGTCATATAATGCCATATATTGTCTTTTTGAGGCGCATTTAGTGTCCGATATGTCAAATATGTACCAGGTTGCGAAAATGCAGAAGATTGCGTTGAAAAGTGGATGGCCATTGACAACTGTGTTCACAGATGAAGATATCGTAGCAGCTGTGCAGGGAACGTCAACTGATCTGGATGCAGACGACGGTGAGGAGGAAGGGGACGCGCCGACTAATGTTGTTTCTCACACTGCCGCAGCCAGTGCCCTTGATCTGACATTGCGCTACGTCGAGCAAAATGCCGATGCAACCCCAACAGATGTTATGTTTATGCGGCGTTGGCGAAACATTGCATCTTAAAGCCGATTTATTGCTTTGCGTCAAAGGAATATTACTGACTTTGCCTCTTAGATAATGGTTTGCTTTTTATCGTTTGGTTTTGTGTCAATCCTGTACATAACATGAATTCTACATATAGTATGTAAGTAAATTTAAAAAAAATTAATACGTACATATGTATTTAAGTACCTATGTATCTACGTAATCCTATGTTATCTCTTTTCAGTTAGTGAAATAGATAAATTACAAGTTTCTTATGTATATATTAATAAACGTACAACATTACTTGAAAAAACTTGTTTTTCTTTACTTTTCCTAGTTCTTAATGATTTAAAAAAAAAATTTTTTTTTTGTCCTAGCCATGTTCGGATTAGGCGGATTTTTGGATTAGCGGGGTTCGGATTAGCGGGACTCTACTGTACAACCATTGGTAACTTATCTTCACCTCTGCCAAGAGATTCTCCTCCAACTGTTGTGTATAGCCATATTAACTGTTTCAAAAAATAAATAGCATTGTTCATTTTTTTGATTTGGTATAATGTAAATAACTATCAAAACAATTCTTTTTCAGTCTTCCATTTTAAATTCAGTTACACAAAACTCACAGATGCACAGCTGAACTTATAAATTTAGACTGTCTTACAACTGATATCAGTATTTGGAGTAGTGATGTTGGTAGTGTCATTTGCATTTTGATATATGGCAACTCTTCCAGCTCGAACGTTTGATGGCTTATATTGAATTATACAACTGAAATTAGGGATACTGATGGACTCTTCATTGGGTAACCAAGTTTTATCTAAAAGTAAAACACTTGATTGTTGTATAATTGAATACGTGAGATCAATGGAGTGAGCACGAAGACTTTGACAATCAAAAGGTTTATCATCATTTCTTTCCCATGGTGAACAAAATTTAATACATCTCTACTGAAAGTCTGTAAGTGATCACGTTCAAGTCCAGGCAATTCAACTTGAAGTCTAGTTATAGCTATGGGCACTCTTTGACCATGATATAAAGTTCTGTCATTGTTTTTTGTTGATATATATAAACCTTGAAGACTAGTCACATGCATCAAAGAAACATACAATAATGAAAGCTGATGTTTGGTTGGCGTTTAACAAAAACTTGTAGCTTCTTAATCCCAGCTCAAAGTATATTATAACTGTAATCCATAGAAAGGACCTATATCAGAGAAATAATTATTTTTGAGATTAATTCTGATATCTTTGAAGCATTTTATGCAACTCTTAAAAGATTATCCTCTTTCTGCATAGATAATAATATGATAGTAGATCGGCAAGGCATAAAAGGTGCTTAAAATCTGCAATGCTGAGATTGATTCAGCACTAATTTTTTATAGCATGTAATGTGTACTTATGCCTTTGTAATTTAATATTACCTGATGCTTCTTAGGATGAAACAGATATAAGTTATCAATTAATTTAATAGCAACCAATCTTATCAAGTGCATCCATGGAGCATTAGCCAGCCACAAATAGCATATGTGCATGTGGAATACCACGAAGCTGGAACTCAATATTTTTAAAATAATGAACAATGTAATATTTTCCAAAAGGATTGAATTTTGATGATTGTAAAATATTTATCAATATGTTGATTAAACTGTTCAAATATATAGCACAAGTATGTAACTGCATCTTCGTTGACAAGTGTTTTTTTATTTCTTTCGAGAAAGTGCTAAAGTTCAGCTAATTCTTCTGAAAACTTCCCAAACTGTCTAATCATGTCAAAAAGATATTTTTTACGATCCATCCAATACTAATGTTGAATTTGGAATTGCTCTTAAAAATGCAAAAAATTGTTTCAGTACATTTGTTAATGCACTGTTCTTCTTTTTTCAACCTGTTTGGATGCAACTGTGAAAGAGTGTAGAACTTGCAACATCATTTTCATCGCCACATACAATAAATGATAAGGTGTAACTACACGACAATCAGATTTTCTTAGCTTTCTAATTGCCATCATGAATTTGTCCAAGAATATTATTTTAAACTTCTGACGAGCTTTTTCAAATTGATGATAATTGCTGTACGGCAAAGATAGGATTTAAGTCCATATAAACTTTCTTACTACTGGAATTATTAATTACTAAATGGGTTGAAGAGTCGAAATAAATAGCATATCCATCTGATTAAGGTAATTCCTGATCCATCATATTGTCTTGGCTCAATTAATTTAAATTTTGCTCCAGTACAATGTCTTGATTGGATAAAATATGTATAATTGAGGCATCAGCTAACTGTTGATTACTTTTTCATGCTTGAGATTGCTGAATTCACTCCATTTCTGTTAAGGGAATATTTTTTTTACGTTGTATGACAATTACAAAGCACATGAGAATTTTTCATATGGACTTCAGCTTGTACAGTGAGACAGTTGTGATTGTCGTGTATTACAGTACCAGGATATGAATCATTTAAATCATCACCAACAGATCAACAATACTATTGGATACCACTGCGACATTTAAATGATTTAAATGTGTACTGGTGATAACTGGCTGAGATGGTCCAGAAGTCATCATTTGTGAATTTGAAGTTGATGGAAAACATAACGTTTCATTCATAGATGATTGGATTCCTTGCCCAAGCATTTTTTTACGCAGCCTACAAGCCCGAGTTCGTTCCGCAGGTGTTTTTACTGAAACTTTTTTTTTTAATTGCAGCTTTCTTTCGATTGTAGTAATTTTTACAGTTCTCTGCATTAGTTTTGGGCATCTTGAAAACTGAAATAGAAATTTTATTGTATAGTGATAATGGTCAATTATAAAGTAAAAGAGATTATATAGTTTTAATAGATTATTTTAAATTATTTATTCTAAGTATTTATTGAAATTTATTTTAAGTATTTGGCATATTAACTGTTTATATATAAACAATTAAACAAAAAATAAATAAATTTAAATACTTAATATGAATTAAATAAATACTACACACTCAATATTAATATAATCATGTGTACAAAATTATTTATTTAATTAAGTAAAATAAGATAATTTTTTTAATATTCATAAAATAATGAATTGAAATTATAAATTTATACACATGTTTCTATTAATACTGAATGTTGCATAGTTATATAATTTTTTGAGTTGAATTATTCATTGAAATTTATTACATGATGCACGTTGTTTTAACATGGGTTGCTACAAGATTCAAATTCCAAAATTTCCGTATGTTTACAGCCTTTTCAGATCTGAATCTACAAGTTTCCCTGCCCTTCCAGACACAAACTATCCCGCGGCTAACTTGGTGTTGCTTTTTGGAGGGGAAATACGTGTTATTTCAACTGTGTCATTTTAGATGGATACAACTGTTTGTATATATTTGTTATAGAGTCACCTAAAGCTATCGAAAGTAGGCTATCGAACTTGAATATAATCATCCGGAAATATATTTATCCCGTTTGTATTTACAGTAAAAAGACCAGAGTTTCACGAGAAGGAAAATAAACCAAATTTCTTGATTACCTAGTAAACATTTGAGGAGTTTTGTATGCGCCTAAACGTTGGTGGAAATAGTATTTTCTGTTTAATTTTGCTGTCACAAGGAAAAAAATTACAGAAATAATTAGCGATTTCCTTAACTTTTCCAGTATTTCCTGACCATTTTAATTCCCCTGACTTTTCCCTATTTTCCCAGTTTTCTATACCTCTAGCAACCCCCATTTATTTTAGTACATCGAAACATCCTGTACATAACAAAAATGGAACAGCACAATACAAACAAATTATTTCAGGTCTTGTGGAAATTTTTTTCTTTCGTATACTTTAAACAATAATAATTCATTGCTACATCACAAGTGTTTGTAATGTCCGGGATATTTTGATGTACCAAATTATACAGCAAGCATCATGTACCACAGGGTCATTGTATACACTAGTAATGGGCACAAAAAATTAAAAACTATTGACTGAATCAATAGCATGAAACTATCATTACTTGTAACCAACATGAAAATCAATAAACTAAATTTAGTCACATTTATTCGTTCTTCCAGGTCAATCGGTGCTGTGTTAATTGGTCTTTAGTAATTACTAAAGTTAATCATTCATTTTGAGCTACATTTTCATGATTATACTTTTTGGTTATGCTATCTCATAAATCTATAAATCATTGTAGATAAATATTGAAAATTAAATTAAGTTGAACCACATTAAAAAAAAAAAAAAAAAAAAAAAGCGCTCAAATTTACTCATTGCAAATTCACATTAAGAGTATTACAGTTTTTAAGCTGCTAACTTAGGTGGTGAGCATAATTTTTTTGGGGGTGTGGGGGGAGGGGGGTGTGGAGGGGAGAGATAATTGAAATAAAAATTTTAAAATAGTTTTTTTTCACTTCAAGGAATATTTTAAAATTTTGATACTTCAAGTATTTTACCAGCATTTGACCATTTTAACAAGTAGTTAGGTTAGGTACATAAAAAATGCATAAAATCATGAAAATGGTTGTTAGGTTAGCTATATAATAGTGTAAAACTGTGTACACAGTTTGTTAGTTACCTACATTTTAAATCGGTAGTTCCTACCTCAACTTCAAATGATTTTATAGTATTTTTACTGTAGCCAACCAAACCTAATAAACTAGGTATTTGCACAGTTTTAAAGTGTTTAAAATGTTGCTAACTTAATTAGCCACACAAACGGTTTTAATGTATTTTAAATGTACGCAACCTAACTGACCACTCTCAAATATATGAGAGTATTTGTAATTTGTAACCTATTCTAATCACTCATTAAAAGGAAAAAATAATAGCAAATAAATTGAGGTACCACAACACCCTCTAAGACAATTATTTCAAAAATGTCTTAAATAAACAAATGCATTTTTCAATTTTTATTAAAATTTTTTCAGAAAAGTGGCTCTTATTAAGAATTATCACTTAACTGGCTGTTGTGATTCTTATTTGAAAAATTAACACTATGAAATTTAAAACACTTACTTGAAACACAATAATTATCATGAATGAATTCGTCAAAATATGTATATGTATTTTTAAAACCTGAAATTACTCTGGATTAAATAGCCCCTTCAAAACTCTATGATAGCATAGCAAACTAAATTTTTTTTTAACAAACTGACCCACTGAAAGTGAATGTAAAATGGTTAGGTTTGGTTAATGTTAGTATGACAAGTTTTGTATTCCTGCAGAAGAATGAATAATTTCACCAGCGGACTTCAAGTTCTAATTAGCATCACATTTCCTATTGTATTGTTTTGAATTGACCAGCTAGACAAGTTATTATTATTTGTTTCATTTGCAATACAAGTCATGTCTTAAAAGGTAATTCCATTTATTACATTTTTCGAGGTTATGTTTGTAATATTGTTTTAAGCACAGCAATTATGGTGATAGGTTTAATATAAAAAAAATTTCTAGTCAATTTGAGTTATCAATATTTTTTTACGTAAAATATACTTAAATGTTTTCCTTTATCATTAAACTAATTATAAACAACGTTACTAGCATATTAGTCTACACACGTTCCATGAACAAAAGCACACTTCTTTGCAGGTTGAATACTAATTGGAACAGTTTTTAGTTGTTCAAACATAGTCGTCAATAACGAAACTATTGCAGCGAATGATAATTTAGGGCCGGTTTTATGACCCCCGGCTAAAGTTCCGGCTAAAATTTAACCGCAGGCTAGCTCTTATTTCGGTTTTATGACTACCTTCCAGTAAAAAAAAAAAAAAAAAAACCTGTTAACACAAAACTCCCTATAAATTATATGGGTGTTATGGAGCTAAGCAATACGTTTAGTACAAAAGTATGGTTATCATGTACCAGAAAATTTTTTTGTTCCTAGGGTAAACAGTTACATGTACCTAGTAAATTATGGTTATCCCAGAACAATGTAAAGTTTCAACTAAAATAATACTGATGCCATTACGCTGATTCATTGTAGGATCAGGGAAAAAGTTTCGAAATTTTTTCCAATTCCAAAATTATGGCAGTATGTCCTTTTGTAGGTAATTTCTAGACCTTTGCTTCATTCTTCTGTCTTAAATCATCTTTAGTTTTTCACAACAGAAAATACTTTCTGTGCCACAGGTGAAGCCATCTAAAAATGGTATGTTACAATGCGTAAAAAAAATAGTACATTCAGTATGGTATGAAATAGTGGGCAAGTTTTTAATTTTTTTTAAAAGTTGACTTAGAAATTAAATAAATTTAGGGGTTAAACTGTGTAATAGTTTGGTAAATACAAACCTCGTTATTACAAAAGGCAAAGTGACCAAGTATGGTGTTTTCAGGTTAGTGAGGTTTGACTGTATCTTGACAAAGCTGCACGTACCTACAGCTTCGCTGGCATCTACCGCTATGGCTTCCTGAGCGCGCGCCTTGGCAGCTCGCTTCAGGACGACACGCGCTGGTTTAGCAGAACAAGCCATTCTCCTCGATTCACAGGCGCAGTGTGTGGAAAAACCATTCTCCACAGACTACCAAGGCACACCCATCGTTCAGTACTCGCAGCCTGAAACAAGTAACACCACGCAATCTACTTCAGAAAATCAACTTGACTGCGCCCACCTACTGGTTCTTCAAACACGAAGTTCAAACTGCCTTCCATCGATTCCACTATACACAATTCTAAAGATATTTTCTCTGATTATTATTGCAATATATGATTATTTGATTACTTTACTCAAGTTTATTTTACAGTCTTACTAAGAGATCAAGCAGTGTCTCTACATGCTTGCAAAAATTAAAATTCAGGACAGTAATTCTGAAAAGAGTGGCTTTTCCAGAAATAAATAAATATTCATAACTAATATCAATTTTTTTTTACAAGAGTTTTACATTGTAAAACTGTTATTTTTGAGTAGTCTGTATTATTGTACTATAAGCGCCATTATGAAAATTTTAATAATGTTTAGATCATCGTTTTCATTACAGAAACAAGAAGAAAATTCCTGCTACTGGTTAGAAATTTTTTTTTACAAATAATTGAAATTAATGAAATAATGCTTCTTTAATCACTATTACATGTTTATTTGCTATTATACTTTGATGTGCAATATTTTAAGTGTTTTAAATATTTTAATAAATTGTTCATTTTCTTTATTTAGTTTTAGTTAAGAAGTTGATTTGTGCTGTTGAAAGTGATAGTTTCTAATTGAACTGTTAAAGCATAGACAGTCTAATCGGTATTGGAGTGGACTTTTGAAAATTCTTTTCTGACAATTGTGAAAGAGGTCATGGCATATGGTGGTGTTTTTATAATGATTTAACAGAGCAGTTATCATGTGAAATTTTTTGTAATACCACATATTTATTTTAATATTTCATAAAATTAGTGGCGAATAAGATATTTTTTTACATAAATATTAATGTTTGCATGAGAAGTTTTTTACATGTTTATTTTAATGGTATTTTACATTGCTGTTAGTTTTGCTAATTTTGCACAAAGTATATATTTTTTGTAACTTTTTCCAGGAGGTTAAGTACTTAACTTCTAAGTGATTGAAACTAAAATGAAAGGTTGGTTATGTTTATGTTATACTTAAATTTAAAAATTAGAGATTGTTAAATATGGCTTGTTTTCCTGCAAGGACTGTACCATCTTCCAAGGGATAGCCACGGTACTGCTAATATTTGATACTACGTAAAGCCACTTAAGGTAAAGTTGATAGTATGTATTATGGACACCCATTGGGTGAATTGTGAAAACAGGTTCAAAGGACTGCATTTAATAGCAGTAACTGATTTTACAACTGAAATTATAATTTTATACTTATTTACTATCATGCGTAATCAAGCACATTTTCTCAATGTTTAGAGTGTAGCGGTATGATGACTTCAACTACGCCATAGCATGGCATCTTCTGCAGATTCTTAACTCCACGGTACTGTCTATGACTTCTGCAATCTTTGTGCAACCAAACCACAGAGTGAATGATTATAAAAAGCTTCAAAGATAAAAATTGTGGTTAACTTTAGTGCATGCTTAGCTGCACAATAAAAATTTTTTTTGTGCCAATACTGCTGAACCTAAAAACAAGTATATAAACAAACAGGTAAATGTAAAGGTAATTATCGTACGTTGCGGCTTTTAAGAACGGAAAGAAAGAAAAAATCGGTAAACATGGTTTTCACACACTACACACGTCCTTAAATTTACTACGAAGGAATGGTTTCATAATTCCTACTAGTTTGTGAAAAAATTAAAATTTAAACTCTTACATTACAATACCTGTGCTTTTATGCAGCTATCTACCACCATTTTTTGTTTAACCACGTTAAATAGGTATATATGTTTTCCATATACTAGAGATGTTCCAAAATTAACCCTGACAGGAAAGTTTCTTAATTCCTAATGGTATATGAAAAAATAACAGTTTACAGCTTACATTACAATATACCTATGTATTCATGCAATAGCCGACATTCATTGTTTACCAGTTTGAACTGAATTGTTACATTGCTCATTTTCTGTGAGGAATAAGTTTATCCTTGGATAAACCCTGAAGGCTTGATTCTGTTTGCTTGATCCTGTGGTACATGATTATTGCTGTGTTATTTCAGTACGTCGGAAGATCTTGAAAATAAAATAAATTGCGAAATAAGAAAGAATTATAATTGTTGGTTGAAAAAAGTCCTTTTTATTCGACTTACGATTATAATTCATTATTTTATGACAATATTTTTTTTATGTACAGTATTTTCTGACGTACTGAATTCAAACAGCAAGCATCATGTACCACAGATCTTTCGATGTGCATTTCGTCAGTGATCTCACCTCCCTACCAGTGAGGTAAAGGCTAATATGTAAACCAAACAAATGCCACGATCAGCAGTCAGAAGTATGTCTATTAAAATGTTTGACATTACCTAAGTAATCATAACAATTCAAAATTGAATTATCTAAATAAGTAATACTACTTGAGGTAAGGTGAACGGTCCATACATACCAACCGCAGCTACCATTTACCATCCCAAAATTTTTAATGTTTGTTTATGCTACAGTAAACGATTATTATGCAACGATATATCTCATGTTTTATTTTAGAAAAGAAAGAAAAAGCACAAATTTTACACTTACACAAAACCAAGGGCCAAAACACACAAACAGACGCCTTTTGCACGTAACCTAAAATAAGTGACAGTATAACCATGCTTTGAGACCAAAATTTCTCTAGGCTTTTTCAAAATTCTCTAACTTCTCGAATAACATTAAAATTCATAATAATATATAAGAACTATCAAAAATACAGTTTAATAACATAAAATTTAAAAAGTAGAGATTGCTAAATATGGCTTA
Source organism: Bacillus rossius redtenbacheri (assembly GCF_032445375.1). Taxonomy (NCBI): domain Eukaryota; kingdom Metazoa; phylum Arthropoda; class Insecta; order Phasmatodea; family Bacillidae; genus Bacillus; species Bacillus rossius. The sequence goes on along the minus strand of NC_086339.1, from coordinate 33,652,423 downwards.
TTTTCTCTCAAGGCTTTATCTTTAAAGCTATACCATACATGCTTTACTACATGGATACTGCTTAATATATTTGATACCGCATAAAGCACTTTGTTTTTGGATTGTGTTTAAAGGCAGTAATTGATTTTACAAAATAAATCATAATTTTTTACTTATTTACGAACATCACGCGTAATCAAGCTCATTTTCTCAATGTTTAGAGTGTAGCAGTATGGTGACATCAACTACATCACAGCATGGCATCGTATGACAATTCCTAACTCCGAGGTACCTTCTTTGACTTTTTTTTTGGGGTCTCCAGCAGAAGGCCAATCCTCTGACTTCTGCGTAGTAAAACTAACCATGGGGTGGCCACGTGTGCATGAATGCATGCTAAGTGTGTGAAGCAATTGTTTTCCCTTCGGTTAAATGTTACACCATATTGGTTATATGCTCATAACATTGGCTGAAGTGTAGTGTTTTCAGTGTGGAAACAGTTTTAAATAACTTTGTTTATTAAAGTTACTTTTTTCAACAATGAAGATTATAATCCATACTAATAACCACCATACATGGTCAAGCACCATTTCCACAATGTTTTGGGCAGAACCATATGGTGATGGTGAGGTTGAAAAGTGACGTCACTTACGTCACAGCAAGCCGTCTCCTGCCAATTCCTGACTCTAAGACTTCTTCAATAATTGTGCAGAGAAACCGCGAAGATAAAGAGTGTAGGTAATCTAAGTGTGTGCCACGAGTATGGACTAAAATGAACAATTTAAATTACTTTACCTACTATAACTGAATTCGTAGGGCTACTGAATTTTTTGTTCGTTATCCTTTTATACTGTTTCAAGTATACAAGTTATCTCAGAGTAATATGTTTTTTTTAGGCGAAATAGTTAAATAACAAGTTAAGTTATTTCCAAATACGAATATCCCTGGGTGATTAGAACATACCAGGTCAATATCATAAGAATTTTCAACTAGGGACAGCTAAATAGTATATATACACATAGCAGACATAAAGTAAATACAGTAATACAAAATGTATGTAAAACAGATATTAATTAATCATATGGTGCCATATGGGTTGCTCATAGTTGAAGTACCTAACTAATAGTTTGTGCCCGGCAACTCTCAAAGGGGGTTCCTGGTCATGTGACTGGAGACAGCAGTGATTCGTTGTCAATGAAAGAAAGTCACTACAAAGTGAGATAGTTATTTATTATAAAAGAGTTGACAGTTTACATGGTGCTACCACAAATCTCAGCCAATATCGTGATGCCTTCTGCCTTCTGCCGAGGTGATGTTAAGGGTGTGGAGTTGCTTTTGGGCGCCAACTAGCAATATTAACTAGGTGCTAGTGCGTAGCCGAGACTCTTGACTCAGGGCGTGACGTCGCCATGTGGCCGGAAGGCAGTAGGATTCATTCCGCCAGAGTTACCCGCGGCTGTTTTAGCCACCAGGGATGCTATGCTACGGGCATTCTAACATTAGACATTTAGAGTGTTTTTTACAAGGCACGCTATACATGCGCTGCGTCGTGCATGGCCCGCTTACTGGGAGCCGGGCTCTACAGGCCACGTTTCTGATGGGATTGTGCCGTGCTACCCTAATGTTCCATGCACACTTCACACTACACTAACCTTAAACAGTTCCGGAATTCAAGTAACACTACATTGAAGTTACACACAGTTCAAGGATCCACTTAACACGGGGAGTTCCGGTGATGAGCACAAATTAAGTAAGGGGTGAACTCAGGTCGACTAGCCGGGCTGTCCGTGAGGCTCGGAGCTGACGGGTTTAAAGACTCACGCAATTCCGGTAGAGATGGCAAGGGCGGAGGTCTAGAGGCTCCACGGGCGACTCGCGACTAGTCTCCTTGGAGGGCGGTGATCAACTGGCGATGGCTGTGGCGTCCGCACGACTCCCCAGCCTCGTTCCTGCGAAAACGTGTCATGTGCAAAAGTAATCCCGGCCCATGCACTCCGCCTGATCGCGCTAAAGTCAAGAATTACAAATAACATTTAACCATAACCATTACTCAATTAAGATTGTTTTTAAGAGCGCTGAAAGTTAATTACAAAGTCCAGATAATCAGGTCACCTCCCAGTTCCCCCGTGGTCGACTATCGCGTGGGCGACAGTCGATTAGGCGGGGCAGCTTATGTTCGAGGCGTTGCACGACCCTGCACCCAGGTGCGTTCACGTCGCACACGCTCGGGGCGAGGCGGCGATGCACCATAGCGGTCTGTGCGGATTCGAGGAGCACTAACGGTTGGCGTCAGTCGGTTGGTGCCGGAGCATGTCTCTGTGTACTTATGATGTGGAAGTGTTATGGTTATGACTAGGGCAGTAGAGTGGTGGTGAGAATGAGAGTCCATTGGCTATTTTGCGTGTAAACCGTGGGTTATGATGCAAAGATGCAGTCTTACTGACACCATGTCTGTAACACAGACACGGCAAACACTATACGAATGTAAGGGTATGGAACATTAACATTACACAAAAATGTTAATATTACACACACAGCTGGTAGAGAGTCTATGCGTGTTGCTGCTAGGTGCGAATGTTGGCAGTTTGACACTTCTCGCGAGAAGTTGAGTTGAGTTCATTTATGTTACACTTCGGAACAGTTACGATATTTCGCAAGAGATGAATAGTCCCTGGCTTGAAGCATGGGCAGAAGGCCCCGCAGGATGTTTCTCACATTGAAGAACATTGCCTACTGCAGATTTCCATGGTTAATGAACTAGTTAGAAAGTTATGCAGAAAGTTGACACGTTTAGTCCGTAGACAGTCCAGTGTGGGTGCTGTCGGAAAGTTCACAAAATTATACCTCCTACCTGAGGATAAATGTGCGAACGTGGCCCGTCAGCTACAAAAGTAGGAAACGTAAAACTTGAAAATGCGTTGCTCAGAACAAAATAATCACGTTATGCGGCAGGTTCCTTCCACACCGAAAGCAGAGCCTGCCACGGGGCCGATGCAAAAGGATTAGTAAACTTTCACTATAAATGTTACAGTCGTTGATGACAAGATGTTTTAAATGGTGTGTAGACGCGTCCGGCCCCTGTGCCGAATGAGTGGTGACTGGCACAGCCTCTACAGCTCCAGGTCACCAAGGGCCATGTTTCCTGCGTGAAATACGCAGATCGTAGGAACAACTCGAGCTGAGATTTGCGGCATAATTGCACAGTTAACAATATTATTTTGTGTAGAAAAGACAAGTGATTAAATTACTTTGATTAACAATAAATGAATACACAAATTACAATGTTTGGGATCTATATCCAGTGAATGAATACATACACTACAGCGGCGGATGAACACATAAACACTCATCGATAGCTATGTGGGCAGCTATCAATCCATCAACCTCGGGGTCGTTCCCTTCGCTGCACTATCTCACACCACCGATGTGTTTTTTGCATCATGACTTAACGAGTCACAACATTCAATTAAAATGGTTTTAATTTTTTAACTACATTCTATTTGCAAATTTTTCATGTGTTTATTTATGAACTTTGATATAGAACTGGTCTATAATGTACTTTCTTCTATGGTGTTTAGATATGCCATGTAAAAACAATAGCCTGCATTTTATACGCACCGTGCACGGGTCTGAAAATCGTACTGGTGGCGCTGCGTAGTGTTTCTTTTCGAAACAACTTGAGGGACTGCCGCGCGCGACCTGCCTGCCTCTCTCCGAGACACGCAGCGCGCTGACAATCAGTTTGTAATCATGTGTGATATAGAAACTACATGTGGTTTCCTACCGATTAAAAATAGTAACCTCGGTGAGAATAAATTATCGAAAGGGAAAAATATTTGTATCAGTGGCCATGTGAATAATGTAAAGGAAATAAAGAGAGGTGACGTTTCTCTATTAAAAGCAGAAGTGATTCGGCAAACGTCTGTTAATCTTCCACCGTACCTTGAAACTCTTGAAGTAAGTATTTTATTTCCTTACGTTTATACTTCAGTGCTTATTGTTTGATGTTAATGTTTATTTAACCATTCATTTGTTTTCGTAGGTTGACGGCAGAAGAAATATTATAAACAGAAACTGCCCATGCCCGGCAGGACTTGGATGCGACTGTAAACACATTGCTGCAGTTATTTACTATGTTAATAATGAACAAATTACTTCGAAGACTGACATTCCACAAACATGGGGAAAACCATGTTTCACTAGGGCTGCGAAAGAAAAGTATTCAAAGGGAAAGCGAATAAGTGAAATGTTTCCTAAAAAAGAACTAAAATATTCCGTAGCCGCTTCTCCTTTAGAAGTGGATACTCTTGTTAATATCGCTTGTCCTCTGTATCAAATGTTACAAGTAGAAAATAGAACAGAAGAGGAACGTGACTATAAAAGTGTAATTAATTATTTATTAGAATCAGTGGAAAGCTCAGTAGTGCTAGATGAGTGTAAAAATATAACTAAAGAAATCCTACAAAATCAGTGTAATAGTTTGACAACAAATTTAGCGTTTAGACCATTGAATGAGGGCGAACAGTCATTCTACGAAAACTATGTGAGTGTTAGTAATGAGAAGGCACTCAATATTTCTGTAGCAACACGGAAGCAGGCAGAATGTTCAGAATGGTTCACTGAAAGAAAACTCCGCATCTCGGCGAGCAACAAGGCTCATCGCATAAAAGTAAGAAGAGAAAGTTTTGACTCGTTAGCAAATACTTTTTTGGTAGAGTCTAACAAAATTCTAGTTGGTGTAGCTGCTAGAAATGTGAAATACGGAAAAGACATGGAATCTGAAGCCATAGGCCATTATCAAAGAACATATGATACGAAAGTGTTACGTTGTGGACTGATAATTCATAAACCGAAACCATGGCTTTGTGGAAGCCCAGATGGCTTCGTCGTTAGTAAAGGCAAGGCAAAAAAAGTATTAGAAGTAAAATGTCCAATTTCATGTAAAGATAGGTGGATAATTGATGAGGCAGGAAATGTTTCTTTGAAATATTTACTTCTAGACGAAAAGGGAAACATTACATTAAAGAAAAATAATATTTATTACACTCAGTGTCAGATATTAATATATGTAACAGGTGATGATACATGTGACTTGTATGTTTACAGTAGAAAACAACAGATCTGCATAACATTAGAAAAGAACTTGACGTACATTGAGAAATGCATTGATAAAATAGAAACATTCTATTTTAATCACTATTTACCTAAACTTGTTTCAGTAAATGTCTAGTAATCAAACAAATGTACATTATAATAACAAATGTTATTCATAGCAGATTGCATTTCATCTGTTTATGTGTAGACTTTCCATGTCTTGACTAACTTAAATTTATTAACTTGACGTGTCCCGGCAACAGTGTCGGATGATGGAGTGGCATGAGGTGGGGCGATAGGCCCACTTGTAGGCCGGCAGCTGCTCCTTGACTCATAGATATTGGTCTAACCTGCCCTTTTGCTGGGCCAGGGGTGGAGGAGGGGTAGAGTCAGATACAGTGCGAGGGAGTGGTGTTAGATGGAGCCTTAGGACGAGCACCCAAAGGCCGCTCCTGAAGAACGGGAAGATTTCTAGAGCCAGCACCCAAAGGCCTGGCTAGGCACATTTTGACCTAGCTTAAATACAGCTCCTTCAGACATTGGTCACTGACAAAGCGACAATCTTTCCCCAATACAGAAAAACAGGTCATCCTGTGCCCTCCCCAGTAATTCACACACTAGGATATTATTTACTTATAACATATATAGCACTGACACACATTTTATATTATACAGTCCTTAATAAATCCATATGCACTGCTATAAACGTTCCAAAAGATGCGTGCTGCCATCTATGATATGTTTGCGGCACCACTCGTAGCCTGTATCCCATGGCTGGTGTAGAGAAGCCTGTTGGGATACAGCTTTCCTTGTGAAGCGGCCATGTTGGTTGCAGAGAGAGGAGGCCGAGGGCAAACGCAGGACACGACAAACTTTGTAGTCATACTTATTTAATACATTAAAGTACTGACATCGTACGGCCGAAGGCCACCCTAAAGCCCGACCTGCAACCGCCAGTATTCGATCCCGCTAACGGAACGCGCCCCTAGCCATGACCCACCCGAGTCAGGCGAGCCACCAGCAACCAAGGTAGAACCCCCCCCCCCCCCAAATAAACAGACCGTCATCGCACCCAGTCACGATATAAAAACAAGCAAAGATTATTAAACAGTATTATGTATACATTAACAGTCAATTAACAAAAGTGCGACGTGGGAGTGCCCGGACACTCACGTGTGTTAATACGTCAAGACATGTGTGAGTGGCCCCCTGGCGGCCTTCTGCCCAAATTAATCAATTAGATCATGTGACATAATTATTCATCCCTTGTATTATGTTTTTTACCCCCACCAGAGCAATCCGGCAAGAAACGAACAGTCGCTGGTGTGACGTAGCATTTAAATGAATTTAATTCCTAAAAACAATAACTGCAATTTGCAGAAGGGACAAATGACACTAGTTCAACCTTAATAATTAATGTAAGAATTTAACGTCATTAAATTCTAATAGTTAACATGTCACATAGAAAATAACGTAATGAGGTCAACCCTGGCGCGAGGGCCACCGAGCCTCGGCCGGACGCCATGACATGACGCCAGTACAGCGCGACTCGTGGACCGGGGCGGACGCACGTCCCACGGAGAGGCATCATCCTTTGTCCACACCGAGTTCACTTCTGGTAAATATAGTCACTTCTTAAAACCTCTTTTCTACTAACCTCTCCGTGCGTACCCGGTCCAGTTTTCGGTCCAGGACCTAATCCGGCTGCATAAATTTAAAACCCCCCCTGCACCACACTTGGTCCACGGGGTAGGTTCAGGATCCGGCACGGGCCGTCTCCCGAGGGACAGAACTTTAGTTAATCAGTCGCTCCGGCGCTGACACCACCCGCAAGGGGAACTTTTGAACGAATTTAGCTGTGTTCCGCGCTCCATAACCGTGGACGCGAGCACCACCTTAATACGTAGACTTACGGGATTGGCCGCCTCCAATCACCCTCACCCATCGTGTGAGCAACCAGGCCCAGAAACGCCTAGTGCCACGCACCCTCGTGTAACATTTCTTTATAAACTTGTGCAACGCACCCTCGTGTAACATTTCCTTTGTAAACTTGTGTTATCTTTAAAAGATTTGTGCAATGGGAGTGCATGACTTGATGTAAGTTTTTGGACATACGCCATTGCTAAGAACTTTTTCTGTTGAAGAAAAACTAATAAATAAAATAAATAAATAAAAATAAAAATAAAAATACTAAAAAAAAGATACAAAAAACACACAAAATTAAGCAAACAATTGCTGTTGTCAACAAGGATATGAACACCAAAAAATATTCCGAAACAGGAATATGGTCAGCAAACAAAGAAAAAACAAAGAAAAATGTACTAAGAGAACGAAAAAATCCCCACAAATGATGACAACACAAAAATATTGAAACCCAAAATAATTCAGCACAACAGTTGAAGCGAGACAAAAAACATGACAAAACGAAAAAACAAACAAATACAATAGTTTTACCTAAACAGAAACAAGCGACGTTTCGGGAACTGCTATCTGCTCTTGTCCTCAGGCAGAGACGCACATGGTACGGAAACAAATATGGACTTCAAACAGCATTCCATTCTAAATCTACTATTAAAAGTATTGTTACCAAGGTGAAACCAGCCACAGAAAAATTACAAACTCACAACTGTGTGTATCAAATCCCCTGTGAATGTGGCCACATGTACATAGGTGAAACTGGCAGAGCTCTATCCACCCGAATCAAAGAACACAAAAACAACTGCAAGAAGGGTGAAACCCTAAAATCCAGACTTGCTGAACATACATGGGAAAATAGCCACAAAATTCTCTGGGAAGACTCCACACCACTCATACAGGAATCCGATAAAATTAAAAGGAAAATCAAAGAATCAGCCTTCATTATTAGCAATAAAAATATTTTCAGCCAGCAGAGCATTGAATTAAAAAATATGTGGATCCCTTTGATAAAGAGAGAAACATCCCTGCAGCACAAAACAATAGCCAATACTCAACCCACCATAACCAATCCGCTTTAACTACATGGTGCACAGCCAATGGGGAGTCAGCTCGTCTGTCATTGGCTGAGCAAGATGTAGCCCTTTCTCTGATAAATACCCTCATTTTCCAGCCCCTTCTCAGTCGCACCTGTGTTTCCGTACCATGTGCGTCTCTGCCTGAGGACGGGAGCAGATAGCAGTTCCCGAAACGTCGCTTGTTTCTGTTTAGGTAAAACTATTGTATTTGTTTGTTTTTTCGTTTTGTCATGTTTTTTGTCTCGCTTCAACTGTTGTGCTGAATTATTTTGGGTTTCAATATTTTTGTGTTGTCATCATTTGTGGGGATTTTTTCGTTCTCTTAGTACATTTTTCTTTGTTTTTTCTTTGTTTGCTGACCATATTCCTGTTTCGGAATATTTTGTGGTGTTCATATCCTTGTTGACAACAGCAATTGTTTGCTTAATTTTGTGTGTTTTTTGTATCTTTTTTTGAGTATTTTTATTTTTATTTTATTTATTTATTTTATTTATTAGTTTTTCTTCAACAGAAAAAGTTCTTAGCAATGGCGTATGTCCAAAAACTTACATCAAGTTTTGTAAACTTGTGCAACGCACCCTCGTGTAACATTTCCTTTGTAAACTTGTGCAACGCGCCCTCGTGTAACATTTCTTGCGTAGACTTGTGCAACGTTTTATCAAGTAACTTTCAGACTCGTTTCTTTGTAATTGTGTAATTTTGTATCTTGTGACGTCACCTGTTGTACGACGTGGTGTGTAACCATCGGCGCTACACCCGAACCACAGTCGCCTGAATAAATGACGCACGTCATCTATTGCCTCATTTCAGCGTACAATTACTTGACCCTACGATTCCCAACCACCGCCGAGTAGGGAATTCCTTACACCCACGCAACATCGCCGACGGTCCTAGTGGGCCACGCAGGGCAACCGACCCCACGACCCACCTATTGGTTAGACACCGAGCTAGCCTGGCGCCCACCCGGACAAACTACCTTCGCCACAGCCATCCCCACTAGAATCCACACCGGGACTCGAACCCGAGACCCCCGGACGACGGCAGTACTCATTCAGTATGTTTACATAGTAAAAAACTGTCTTTATGTATTATTTTTAATGATAGGAGACTGCAAATTGACTAAAACACAACACATATGAACAATATCGTCAATAAAGGGGAGCAGTTCATTTGGTAGTTTGTCTAAAATGTGAAAGATTTTAATTCGTTGAATGCACCTCTCAACATGAATTCTAACACTGGCAATACTGTAAGTAGTTTCCACTTCTTCAGCTGTTAATTTTTCATCATGAAGGTATGGCGGAGTTACAACAACGACCCCTTTGTCGGAGAGGCTTGTTTTTATTCCTGGAAAACCTTTGTCGGCCATGACCTCATCGCCAACTTCTAATAGAATCAATAATCCACAATCATTTGTAATGAATGTGTCACTCGATCTGCCACCATAGCATTTTGATTTGAAGGTCACCATTCCACTAGGTGAAATGCCTACCAGGAATTTTATTGTGTAAGTACCCTTGTAATTAGAATAAAGAAAAATTCTTTGATCAACAATAGGTTCTACTTTAATTTCCGTACAATCAATTATTACTCGGCAATTAGGGTACTTTCTTTTGAAAATTGCAGGCATTGTTTCCATTATACTTTCCCTGCTAGGCCAAAACACATATAATTAGCCATTGTAGATGCTAGCAACATTAGAGTAGTGGTGAAAATACGTGATATAGTTGTACGGTGAACTCCGAACATCACCCTCATAGCAGAATATGACAAGCCAGTTTTCATCTTCATTAAAAATATTAGCAAACGATTTTCTTTACTAATCTTGCTGTAAGATTGTGTTTGATTAAGTAACAATGTTAACAATAGATTAAAAACAGCAAATGTCACGCCCGTTAAGTCTCGCAGTTCTGTCTCATCTCTTATTGAGGGGTATCCTTGAAAACCTTGTATTTCATTACACATATCACTTGTTCCTGAGCTCTTGTCATAACGTTTCTTATACGAATTAAGGCAGACTTGCAATGGAATAGAAGCTTGAGTCGACAATTCATCCCCATCAGTTGTACAAGAAAAAACAAAATCGCAGACAATTGTTTCATTTACATCCGTCTGTATTGCAACTTCATGTTTCTTAATAGCAGCACTCGTTGAACATTCATAATCTATAATATCTACATAGCTACTTTTTTTTTTTAACCTTTTCGCGGATCTTTCATACCTCTCGGAAGCTTGTGATGAGGCAGCTGTCTTTTTATAGTTTTTTGGAAATAAACTGGGGACGTAATGCAGGATTTTTAGGGTGTCCTGACCTTTTGTTTCCAATAAAGTGAACACTGCATATTCTTGAGGTGGTTGTTGGTTCCCAAGGTGAATTATCAACACTGACATAAAAATGTCACTTTTACCAAATAATACACTAATAGCCTCTATATAAATAACAAATTAGTAAATGTACTAAAAAAAATTAAAATGATAGAGTAGTGCTGGCGAATATTTTTCTCAAAACCTCCGCAAGTTCACGAATCGTATGCAAAAAAATATAAAACTGTAAAAGCAAACATTATTTTGTTGTTTTATTTTATATAAATGTTTATTTATTTAGAAAAAAATGTTTAAAGCATAAATTTGACCACTTTTATGCAAAACTCGGAATAATATTTTAAAATGTGTTTCACAGAGCTTACATTTACTGTCGCAGCTACAGATGCTAGGCATAAATGTAAATAAACCATGTGATTACCGTGATACTTAAAATAATTTTAGCATACTTTGTGCAGAAATTAAATGCTTTTATAGCATTATATGCCTACATATTGCTTAACTTTGGCATATAATAGTTTATGAGCAGTGTACACCTACTTACTTTTGTCTGCATACCGCTTGAACCCACAACTTTCGTCGTTCTTCAGTTTTCCGCTTTGGAAATGAATAAAACACTATATCAGGTGATGTGTTTCTGTACGCATTACTACACCCAACCACACAGCAATTTGTGATACCTTTCCGCTTTTTAAATACATTCATATTGCTAATCGTTTTAAACTGTTTAGAAGTGACACACTAGCGATGCGCAGTTACTCAATTCCTGCCGTCCCGCAGTTAGTTACACCGTTGGCCGCCAGAGTGGCGCGCACGGTGCCTATAGGCAGCATTTTATTTTATGTTATAAACAACATATTGACGCCGACCGCCAATGCTCCTCTGTCGCATAGACCGCTATGCCTCATCAACGTCTCGCAAAAGCGTGTGCACCGAACGCGCCCGTGCGCGCAGCAAAGTGCAGTTCGTGCGACGAGGCGAACGCCATACAACGAGTGCTACACCGGCGCAAGGATCCGGCCGGGTGTGGCATATCCTTCCGCCGCACTACAACAAATTGTTATAATTATGTTTTTCCACAGGATTTTATTAAACATTATTTTTTATTAATTAATAATTAAGTCTTTGCAAAATCATGTTTCAATGTGCGATTTGTCCCGAACCTGGCCGGTTCAGTTTCCCGCGAAATTCACACGTTTCCGCGGGAGGGCTGGCGGGGGAGGGGGGTCGCGCGCGGCGACACCGCTAGTGTCCTTCGAGAGCTCAACCAGGCCGGCAGCCTGCGCGCAACGCGGAACCTTCAACCTTTGCATTCACCGACATGTAGTTTTCCATAGTGTAATTTCTTTTCAACCTTTTGTACAGTTCCGCGGTCGGCCTAAATTTACCATGAGGTACTTAACTTAATTCAATCAGTGCTCCGAGATGAGTGTTTACGTCATACGTAAGTACTGTGGGGAGAGTATGTGTTTTTACGTCGGCGCTTCACGCCCAACCTAGCCTACAGGCTACTTAGTTTTGGCCCGCACGGGGCAGCCAGCAGGCGACACGTGCCATCCAACTTAATAACGATTCAGTCCCTGGGACACACCTAGACACCACGTAGAGTCGCCGGAGACACGGGCCTACGTGTTGCTAGCCCAGTTTATCAAGTGTAATGTGTTAGCGGAATAGTTGTTCGCCTAAGTGTAATTCGTCATGTCAGGGCTTATGTATCACCGTCGTACTGCAGTGCGCCACCAAACTTAATAACGATTCAGTCCCTGGGACACACCTAGTCACCACGTAGAGTCGCCGGAGACACGGGCCTACGTGTTGCTAGCCCAGTCTATCCAGAGCTAGGTATTAGTGTAGTGTATTGTGCTTCAAAATATCGTGTGCCATGTCAGAGTGTCTTTTGTAACTTTCGCGTCACGTATACGAGTCTGCCCCTCACGCGCATAAGAATCGTGAGCCGCCACTGAGGAAGTGAGCTGCGCGTGTGACTAGTCGCGTCGGGCAAACCGTTACGGCCAGAACGGGCAGCACCATGTATTGGGCTGTGCTGTATTAAATTCACCAACTATCTGAAGAGGTTTTGTGTTATTATTCAGGCGTCCCGAGTGGCCTCAACAGCTCGGGGGGCCCTACTGCGTTGACCCCTACCTCTAGCCACAAGGCCGAACCTTCCCTGAGATCACGAACTGAACAAAATCACGTCTAAATACTCTGAGGTAGCGGGGACGGCGTCAAATTGGCGCCCGACTAGTGTGGCTTTAATTTTCTAAAAATTAATTTCCAAATTTTGTTTCAAATTTTTCAAATTTTTTCTCAAATTTTTCAAATTTTATACTTCAAATTAGTGTACCAGTAAGGGCTCGCGTAGGAAGTCGGGAATCGCGCGGAAACGGACGCGACGCGCAGACAGCCAAAGGAGCGGGCACCTGGCGATAGGCGCGCGTCAAGTTACACGCCAGACGCGCATCAAGTTACGCGTCAGGCGAGATAACGGCTGTGGGAGCGGAAGTCCGCGCGCCTCGCACACGGATCAGGTGGCGCAGCTGCGCAGCTGCTACGCGCCGAACAGGAGCACGAACATGAGCCGTGACGGAGCGGTAAAGATAGACATGGAAGGGGTATGCCACGCATGCCTTCTGCCAGGGTTGCCAATAAATCATGCCGCGGCAGGGGTTTTCGCCACCTGTACCTGCGACACAGATAGGAAGCACAAAACAGACTTTGACGACAGAAAATCAGGGCCGACGTCTACAATTCAGTGCGGCGCGAGGGGATGTCATCGGCGGCCCGATGAGGTGGCGTTCTGCCACCAGTGCGGCACCGTGAGGCACCGCTCGTGCACCGAGGCCCGGGAGTTCCTTAACTTCCGGAATGGGCTATTCATGTGCCGCGCGTGCGAGCTCGCGCTGGACAGACCGTCAGCGACGCCGGCGGCCCCTGTCGCACCGCGCCCCGGCGGCACCCTCAAGCTGCCGGAGTTCGGAGGGCAGGAGCACGAGGACCCCGCAAAGTTCCTGCGGACATGCCGAGACAGGCTGGCACGATACGCGGTGCCTACAGATGAGTGGACGGAGAAGGCGTGCGATCAGCTGAGGGGGTGTGCCCTTGACTGGTGGACCACAGCCGGAGAATACGGCATGGAGTGGGGTGACTTCGCCAACGGACTGGAGGAGCGTTTCAACGACGCCCGTGCCCGGGCCCGGTGTCAACAGTCACTGTTCTGCCGGCCTCAGGAGGCGGGGGAGAGCGCGGAGGCCTTCATCAGGTCTAAGGCGCGGCTCCACCGACGGCTGGCGGAAGGGGAGGACGACAGCAGCATGCTAGGGGTAGTCGTCCAGCTGATGCTGCCCGAACTGCGGCCATTCCTTAGGGCCGCCACCGACAAGGGACTGGAGACGTTCGTGCGGTTGGCGAACGAGGTGGAGCGCGACGTGCAAGCTGTCCGTCGCAGCCGCGAGCCGCCCACCCGACGGCCAGGTGCGTCGCCACCGATGTTGGCGGCCCCCGAGGTCTCCAGGGCTCTGGTACCGTACGTGGAGCCAGTGCCGAGGCAACAGGGGGAGCAGCCGTCCCGACGTACCGCACCCAGGGAGAACACCGGGGCACCAAACCAGGGGGCTCCGCGCTGCAAGTACTGCCGTGAGGAGCGGTACCACTGGCACGACGTCTGTCCCACGCGGCCAGCTGTCTGGCAAGCCCGTGGGGCGGGCGGCCTTACGTCGGGAAACGCCCGCTAGGGGGTAGTGCCATGGCTGGCCACTGTCCCTGGAACCCTAGCCCGGCCTCCACTGTCACCCCGGCGCGCCCCGTCAGGACGGACGGGCGCGGCGCACTCGACTCGTCAGCGGCCTGCACCGGGTCGTCGGCGAGCCGCACCGGACACCAGGTGGCCCCGGCGACACCGGCAGCACCTGCGGTGTCCGCGGACACACCGGCACGCCCCGTCAGGACGGACGGGCGCGGCGCACCCGACTCGTCAGCGGCCTGCACCGGGTCGTCGGCGAGCCGCACCGGACACCAGGTGGCCCCGGCGACACCGGCAGCACCTGCGGTGTCCGCTGACACACCGGCACGCCCCGTCAGGACGGACGGGCGCGGCGCACCCGACTCGTCAGCGGCCTGCACCAGGTCGTCGGCGAGCCGCACCGGACACCAGGTGGCCCCGGCGACACCGGCAGCACCTGCGGTGTCCGCTGACACACCGGCACGCCCCGTCAGGACGGACGGGCGCGGCGCACCCGACTCGTCAGCGGCCTGCACCGGGTCGTCGGCGAGCCGCACCGGACACCAGGTGGCCCCGGCGACACCGGCAGCACCTGCGGTGTCCGCTGACACACCGGCACGCCCCGTCAGGACGGACGGGCGCGGCGCACCCGACTCGTCAGCGGCCTGCACCGGGTCGTCGGCGAGCCGCACCGGACACCAGGTGGCCCCGGCGACACCGGCAGCACCTGCGGTGTCCGCTGACACACCGGCACGCCCCGTCAGGACGGACGGGCGCGGCGCACCCGACTCGTCAGCGGCCTGCACCGGGTCGTCGGCGAGCCGCACCGGACACCAGGTGGCCCCGGCGACACCGGCAGCACCTGCGGTGTCCGCTGACACACCGGCACGCCCCGTCAGGACGGACGGGCGCGGCGCACCCGACTCGTCAGCGGCCTGCACCGGGTCGTCGGCGAGCCGCACCGGACACCAGGTGGCCCCGGCGACACCGGCAGCACCTGCGGTGTCCGCTGATACACCGGCACGCCCCGTCAGGACGGACGGGCGCGGCGCACCCGACTCGTCAGCGGCCTGCACCGGGTCGTCGGCGAGCAGTACCGGACACCAGGTGACCCCGGCGACACCGGCAGCACCTGCGGACCGCCTGACGGCAGCGGCAGCGCCCCTGGAGCAGTGTGGTGAGTCGTTCCAATTAGGGCAGTTGGGACCTGGGGCGGGGCATTTACTCCGGATTCCCGTCAGGATGGATGGACAGCCGGTGCATGCTCTTGTCGACACGGCCGCCAGCCACACGTATGTGTCGGCTCAATGCTCGAGCGTACGGGACATTGTCTCAGATGTGGAGGAGGTACAGTTAGCGACGCAGGGGGCGACAGCGCGTATTGTTGGCCGCTCGAACATCACCCTCTCCATCAGGGACCATGTTAGTCACACAACAGCACTAGTAGTAGAGGGACTACGGGAGATGCTGATCCTAGGTCTGCCTTGGCTGGCGCAGGAGGACGCCACTGTGGAAGTCAGGGAGGGGAGGTTGCACGTTGGCCACCACGAGCGGCGCACAGTTTACAGCCTGGGCTATCGGCCACCCGCCGAGCAGGGGACACCCATCACGCTCGCGGACTTGAGGAACGGTGTGCCCGCTGCCCATGTAGAGCTCATAAACAATGTCTTGTCTCAACAGCCACAGGTGTTTGCGGCCACAGATATGCTCCGCCGTACCACAACCACGGAACACACCATCCCCACCCGACCTCACCAACCCCAGTTCGTAAAACCATACGGGTTCGGACCCACTGAAAGGCACGTCATCCAGACCCAGATCACGGAAATGTTACGCGATGGAGTCATCGAACCCAGTGAGTCGCCATACAACTGCCAGATTGTCATGGCGAACAAGAAAGATGGCTCCATGCGTTTTTGTGTGAATTTCAAACCAGTCAATTCAGTAACCATACCCGCCCCACCACCGCTCATCAACATAACAGACGCTTTGGCGGGGCTGGGCGACGCCCGCATCTTCACGTCCCTGGACCTCAAGTCCGGGTACTGGCAGGTGCCGGTACGTCCAGAGGACCGCCCGAAGACCGCGTTCACTGCCCCTGACGGCCGGCGTTTCCAGTTCTGTGCCATGCCGTTCGGGCTGATGGACGCCCCCGCGACCTTCCAGGCCATGATGGTGCGTGTGTTAGACGGGTACGCGGGCGAGTTCGCCGCCGCGTACCTGGATGACGTCATCATCTGGTCACGGTCGTGGGAGGACCACGCCCGGCACCTCGGCCTGGTCCTTGAGCGGCTGGCCAGACACGGCCTCACGTGTGCCCCCCAGAAATGCCACGTGGGCGCGGCTGAACTGGAGTACCTAGGGCACATGGTGGACGCGGAGGGTTGCCGCCCTCTGCCAAAGCACCTGAACCTTATTGAGTCCAAACCCGCCCCTCGAACCCGCAAGCAGCTGCAGAAGTTGATGGGCCTTCTCAACTGGCTGCGCTCGTTCATTCCGCATTTTGCCAGCGTCACCGCCCCGATGACGGACTTGCTGTCACCCAAGCTCCGGTTTCAGTGGACCAGCGAAGCGGACGCCGCCCTGGATGCGGTGAAACGGCAGTTCCGCGAGTGCCACCAGCTCGCCCGTCTGCAGCCTGACCTTCCCCTGTTCCTTCAGACAGACGCCAGTCAGGAGGGGATGGGGGCCGTCCTATACCAGGTGGGGGACAAAGGCGTGCGCCGGGTGGTGGAGTACGCCAGCGCCAAGTTCGGCCAGCCCGAACGGCGGTACCATGTGAACGAGCAGGAGTGCATGGCCGTCGTTTGGGCTATGCGCCGCTACCCGCCACCACCTGGAGGGCCGCCGGTTCACGCTGCGGACGGACAGCCAGTGTCTCCGCTGGCTGGACTCCGCCCAGGGCCGCAAGTCGAAGTTCACGAGGTGGGCGTTGATGCTCCAGAACTTCGACTTCGCGGTCGAGCACGTCCCTGGACGGGACAACCAGTTCGCCGACGAGTTGTCGCGCCATCCCGACCCACACAACACGTTTCAGGATGACCAGGACTGGGAGGGGCTGTTGCCGCCAGGGGGAGTCGCGCCGCCGGTCACTCCAGGGGAGGCGCCCGCAACTTTATTCCACATCCCAAGGGCCCCCGATTATCCCGCCGTCTTGCCTGTGGAGACCCTGAGCGGATTAGTGGAATTCGTGAAACAGGCCCAGCGGACAGACGACCCCACACAGGCCGAGGTGCGGTCATGTGGGGAGCAGGTTCACCCCTACCACAGGTGCGTGGACGGGGTGTTGGAGACCCGGGTACCAGGGGACATGGACGCCTGGCGCCTTCATGTGCCGCTCGGTGCCCGCGAGCAGGTCATGGGCTTCCACCACACGCACGAGCTGGCGGGACACCCAGGTGCGCACCAAACCCAGTTAGACATCCGTAAGACCTTCCATTGGCCGGGGGTGACGCGGGACGTACGGGACCTGGTGCGGCGCTGCCAGCAGTGCCAGCAGAGGAAGACGAGGCGGTCTGACGGGGTGGAGCAGCAGCGCCCCCGACGGCCCCGCGACCCGTTTCACACCCGGGCCCTGGACATAATGGGGCCCTACCCGCGGACCACCCGGGGAAGGAGGTTCTTGGTCGTCATCACAGACATTTTCACCCGGTGGGTCGAGGCCTTCCCGGTGTCCAACGTGCGCGCCGGAACCATAGCCGCCCTGCTGGACCACGAGATATTCCCGCGGTATGGTTTCGCGCGCGTGCTGTTGACGGACAACGGCTGTCAGTTCAGCGGGAGGCGCTGGAGAGCTGACTGTCGCCGTTGGGGTCTCGACCACCACACCACCCCCATTTACCATCCCCAGGCCAACCCCACTGAGAGGCGGAATCAGGAGGTCAAGGCGCAGCTGCGGCTGAGGTTGGGGGACGACCACTCCAAATGGGACGTCCACCTGCCGAAGCTGTTGTATTGCCTCCGGCGCCGCACCAACGCTGTCACCGGTCATTCCCCTGCCGAGCTTCTGTACGGGAAGAACTTGGCTTTGCCCGGGGAAAGCAGGGTGGCCGATGTTGCCATGGGCACGGTGGCGCGCCCCAATCATGAGGAGGGGAGGGAGCACGCCAGACAACGGCAGGCCCAATTCCTGGCGGCCCACACGCCCATGACTAGTCACCCCCCACCCCCCATCCAGCCAGGTCAGCTGGTATATGTCAGGCAGCACCACTTGTCGTCCGGGGCGCGTAACTTTTGTGCGGGGTTGGCGCCTCGATGGTCGGAGCCGCGGGAGGTCCTGTGGAGGACGGGCCCCTCATCCTATGCGGTCCGGACGCCAAGGGGACGGCCCGCTAAAGTGCACCGGGACGACCTGCGCGTAGTCGCGCACGGGGTCAGAGTTGGCCCAACGACCCCCTCTTCACCATCCCCCACACTCCAGGAAGCCACAGATACGCCGCGGGAAGGAGCAGCACCTGAACCCACCACCCGGGGGGACATGCACACGGGCGACACAGACGTGGGTAGCCCTGATCAGGCACATGAGTGCAACCAACCCGACCTCCGGGACACCCCGAGCAGGTCCCCGGTGCCGCTGGCCACAGTTCCGCACGTCCCCGAGGAGGTGGGGAATCCGTTGGTCTGGTTTCCTGACGAGGAGGGGGAGGAGGTCTGTGAGGAGGAGGACGTCGAGCCACTGTGGCCGCTGGACCTCAGCCTGGCGGACGCCACGTTCCGGGTATCCGTGGACGAGCCCGAGGAGGGGGAGGAGGAGCCGGACAGTAGGGATAGGCGCCCCACCCGCAGACGTCGGGCCCCGGTCAGGACGTACTGCGCGGACGACAGCGAGCCGGTAGAGTTCGCTCCTGTCCCCGCCGTGGAGGCGAGCTGCCCGACCACCCAACCGGACACGAGGGGACCTACCACACTCTGCACAGTGGAGACCCCTACCAGCACAGTCCCCACCACACGACCACAGAGGGCCCGCCGACCCCCGGCCTACCTGGCGGATTACGAGTGGTCCAGGTCCCCGTCGAGCTACTCCACCCGGGCGCGGCCCGTAAGGGGCGATCCAGGTGTGCCAACACTCGTGGCCGGACCCCTATCATTCCCCCCGCCCACGTCATCCATTCCACCACCCTGCCACACCCCGACCACACTGACCCCCCCACCCACTTGTCACCATATTGAGCTAGAAGAGGCGCACGTCGCTGCCCAGTCCCAGGGGGGGAAAGGACACGGGTCAGGGCGTAACCCCTTATCATTCATTGAGTGGGAGAGGTATTCAGGGCAGAATGTTTACATCACAACACACCACCACTCCGCCGCGTAGTGTAGGGCTCGCAGTGCGGCGAACGTCAGTGAAGTGCTCAGCGTGTGAAGCGAGGCGTTGATGCACATAGCGGTCTCAGAGAAGGGGGGGGCATTTGACGCCGACCGCCAATGCTCCTCTGTCGCATAGACCGCTATGCCTCATCAACGTCTCGCAAAAGCGTGTGCACCGAACGCGCCCGTGCGCGCAGCAAAGTGCAGTTCGTGCGACGAGGCGAACGCCATACAACGAGTGCTACACCGGCGCAAGGATCCGGCCGGGTGTGGCATATCCTTCCGCCGCACTACAACAAATTGTTATAATTATGTTTTTCCACAGGATTTTATTAAACATTATTTTTTATTAATTAATAATTAAGTCTTTGCAATATCATGTTTCAATGTGCGATTTGTCCCGAACCTGGCCGGTTCAGTTTCCCGCGAAATTCACACGTTTCCGCGGGAGGGCTGGCAGGGGAGGGGGGTCGCGCGCGGCGACACCGCTAGTGTCCTTCGAGAGCTCAACCAGGCCGGCAGCCTGCGCGCAACGCGGAACCTTCAACCTTTGCATTCACCGACATGTAGTTTTCCATAGTGTAATTTCTTTTCAACCTTTTGTACAGTTCCGCGGTCGGCCTAAATTTACCATGAGGTACTTAACTTAATTCAATCAGTGCTCCGAGATGAGTGTTTACGTCATACGTAAGTACTGTGGGGAGAGTATGTGTTTTTACGTCGGCGCTTCACGCCCAACCTAGCCTACAGGCTACTTAGTTTTGGCCCGCACGGGGCAGCCAGCAGGCGACACGTGCCATCCAACTTAATAACGATTCAGTCCCTGGGACACACCTAGACACCACGTAGAGTCGCCGGAGACACGGGCCTACGTGTTGCTAGCCCAGTTTATCAAGTGTAATGTGTTAGCGGAATAGTTGTTCGCCTAAGTGTAATTCGTCATGTCAGGGCTTATGTATCACCGTCGTACTGCAGTGCGCCACCAAACTTAATAACGATTCAGTCCCTGGGACACACCTAGTCACCACGTAGAGTCGCCGGAGACACGGGCCTACGTGTTGCTAGCCCAGTCTATCCAGAGCTAGGTATTAGTGTAGTGTATTGTGCTTCAAAATATCGTGTGCCATGTCAGAGTGTCTTTTGTAACTTTCGCGTCACGTATACGAGTCTGCCCCTCACGCGCATAAGAATCGTGAGCCGCCACTGAGGAAGTGAGCTGCGCGTGTGACTAGTCGCGTCGGGCAAACCGTTACGGCCAGAACGGGCAGCACCATGTATTGGGCTGTGCTGTATTAAATTCACCAACTATCTGAAGAGGTTTTGTGTTATTATTCAGGCGTCCCGAGTGGCCTCAACAGCTCGGGGGGCCCTACTGCGTTGACCCCTACCTCTAGCCACAAGGCCGAACCTTCCCTGAGATCACGAACTGAACAAAATCACGTCTAAATACTCTGAGGTAGCGGGGACGGCGTCAATATGTTATGTTATATGTTATAAACTTATATTATAACTTATGTTATAACTTATACTTATATTATAACTTATGTTATAACTTATAAACAACAAGTTAACATAAACATTTGTTTTGATTGTTACTTTTTCCAACTTTTTTCGTTCGGAGTGCTCTTTGGGGTCGGTGGGGTTGAGCTTGGTTATCCTAATCCATATCTGTGTCAACAGGTGGGGCGAGTGTAGTGTTCGTTGGATTTAACAGGGCTGGTTCGGGGAAGTTGGCGGCACACTCATCCATTTCTGCATCCACAGGTGGGGAAAGTGTCGTATTTACTGGATTGGACTGGGCTGATTCGGGAAAGTTGGCTCAACTGTTACTGCATACACTTGGGGGGGGGGGGGGGGGGCTCAATTTTCGAGCTTGGTCGATTTCTCGGGTCCTAACATTACAAATGTTTTTTTTTCAGTTACAATATCCACAGTACTTGGTCCGAACCCCAGAACTTCAACTCTCACTGGTGACGTTTTCTGAACCTGAATTTTTTTCCAATGCCTGTCACCAAGCGCAGATCATCTCGGTGTACATTGGTGGGGCCACCACTTGGTGTGTGTACTGCATATGAAGAGGGCCCAGTTTTCCAGAGGACATATTGGAGCTCCGATCACTTAGAAGCCAGTCTGGCACAAACGTTTCGGGTACCTGGCGAGAGGTGGTGTTGCCTTACATATACCCACTGGCCGGGCTCGATGGGAAGGGGTTACAGGTAGTCTGGGGTGTCCTAGCCTTAAATAACTGCTCCTGCGGTTGTCTGGCCTGCTCCCACCACACCTCAATTTCTGGACATATTTCCTCCCTCCATTTGTCCTCAGTGGCGGCCATCACCACCCGGCATTCTCCAGGAAGGACTAAATTTTGTCCCTGCAGCAATACAGCAGGCGAATGGCCAGTAACAGCATTCGTGGAAGTGGAAATCCCACTTAGAGTGGTCTTCCCCCAGGCAGAGACACAGTTGTATTTTTATGTCCTGGTTCCTCCACTCCATGGGACTGGCACGTGGGTAGTAGGTGGGTGTTGTGTTGTGATTGATGCCCCATTTACGGCAATATATACACAAGCGTTCCCCCCTCCCCCCGAACTGGCACACATTGTCTGTAAGCAAAACCTGCGGGAAGCCATAATGGGGAAAGATCTCTCCCTCTAATAGGATCCTACTATCCCAGCCTGAACATTAGATACTAGAAAAATCTCAACCCACCAAGTAAAAAAAATACAAGGAAGTGCTTTCCCCTTGAAGTGCATGGGTATGAGCCCATTAGGTATGTCCAGAGCAATGGTATGGAAGGGCTTACACCGCCAAAGGGGTCCGACACATCTTACTTTACTGGAACTTTTTACAGTTCCTCACTTAGTTCCTCCATCGCAGACGATGCCAGACCAGTGAAATGTCCCGCGGAGCTCCTCCTGGGTCTGATCTGCGCCTGGTCATGATCGTGAAAAAACTGTAAGGTTGCCAGTCGTACGGATTCGGGTATGTAGGTCTATCAGGTCTACATGTTTCCTGGGACCCTAGACTGCAGTACTTCCACAAGACTTCTCTGGTAGGCCTGGGGCTGTCTCCCACGTGCGGCTATTCCAGCTCACGTGGTGACATCGGTTTGCTGAGCCTAGTGTACGACCTTGAGGAGGTTAGCCAGGGTGCTGGGGGACCTGGATCCAGTGTTACAGTGGGTTACGAGGTGGTGTAGAAGTGGGGTTGGGGGTTCCCCAGTGGTGGTAGCAGGTCCTCCCAGCTACCATCGTTCTGGTAGACAGAATCGGAGGTAGGGTGACGTGACAACTCGTCCGCTCGACCCTCTATCCCCCCCTGCATGGCAAGAAGCACTGCACGAAATTTTTTATTTTTTATTTTGATTGCCACCTGCGCTGCACTCTGCATTTTCGTCTCTCGCGGCCGTCTGGTCCGAGTGGCGGGTCGAGGCATCGCTGGCAAGGTGCAGACAGATAGGGAGGACCACCTCTCCTCCTTCCTAGCTTAATGGCGCGGCGGTGAGAACGATTGTCCATTGACTATGTTGTGTGCAAGTCTGTGGGTTATGTCGTGAAGATGCAATCTTTCTGACACATCACATCCATGACGTATGACATGGTAAACACTATACGAATGTAGGGGTCGGGAACATTATGCATTACACAAAAATGTTAATATTACACATGCAGCTGGTATAGAGTCTATGCGTTGTGCTGGTAGGCGCGGATGTTGGCAGTTTGACATATTTAGCAAGGAGTTGAAATGAGTTCATTAATGTTACACCTCGGATCGGTTACGATGTTTCGCAAGAGCGGAATAGTCCCTCACTTTAAGCATGGGCATGTGGAGGAATGTGGCCTATCGCAGATTATAATTGTTAGTGAACTATTTAGAAAGTTATGCAACAAATTAAAACGATTAGTCTGTAGATGGACCAGTGCGGGCGATGTTGGAAAGTTCACGAATAGTACCTCCTCTCTGAGGATAGATGTGCGAACGCGGCCGGTCAACTACAAAGGTAGGAAACGTAAAACCTGAAAACACTTTGCTCAGAACGAAATAATCACGTAATGCGGCGGGTTCCTTCAAACAACATCGAAAGTGGGGCCGATACAAAAGGATTAGTAAGCTTACACTACAGATTTTACAATCGTTGATGGCAAGATGTTGTAGACCCCATGGTGCGCATATTCATCCGACCTTGTGCAGAACGAGCGGTGAGTGTCACGACCTCAGTAGCTCCGGGTCACTGAGGACGTTTCTGGCGTGAAGTATGCAAAGATCTGGAAAGAGTCGAGCTGAGATTTGCTGCATAGTCGCGCAGTGAACATTATTATTTTACACAGAAAAGACAAGTGATGAATTTACTTTGATCAGCAATTAATAATCAGTGATCACACGAATAAAAAACAATGATTGGGATCTATATTCAATGGACAAGTACATACACTACATGGGTAGATGAACACAACAACACTCATCGATAGCTGCGCGGGCGGCTATCGAACCATCGACGTCTTTATGATCAGTATACCCGCAAGTGTCCACCATATCTGTGGAAAATTACTGTGACAGCGATGAGTAAATATTGTCACACTTTGATGACTTTTTTTTTTTTTAAATAAATTATGTTGTACATTTACTCACAGCATTTTGCTGTTTTCATATTACCTTCACATTATACAATTTATGTGCTTAGTTCACGTTAAAAGTTTTTCATATTAATAAAGATAATCTTCTAATACTCTCTGAGTAGGGAGTTTGGAACTTTGAGTTAAACTTAATTTAGTCAGTGATTATAAATTTTGTTACCGGCACTTAAAATTTTTTTCTCTAAAGGTGAAGTGTAAATTCTTAAAAAGAAGGAGGTCAATAGATACTAAGAATCTGGAGTACTATAGTTTATGAAATCCTGTTAATGTAATAAAATATTAAAGATATTCAAAATGCATTTGAAAGATTATATGGTATATAATATAATTGTAAAATAATTGACTAAAAACATTTATTCATAATAAGTAAGTATAACATTTTATAAAACATATGTACTAAGGATTTTAAATAAAAAAAAATAGTTCTAACCTTTGAAATTATTAAAAATTTTAATTTTTAAAATCAAGTGAAGTCCTTTATTTTTGTCATACAATGTTTACTAAAATTATTTAAAACTGATAGCATATGATGAAGTCTCTGTCGTTGTCAGAAGAGATTAATTTTTAGTTCCAAAGAGTGCCTTTGGGGCCACGGTTATTGGATGGTTACACACCTCGCCTGCCGCCGGCGGAAACGAAGCCGGAATCATGTGGCGAGTAGATGTAGAGGACGTTGACACACGTTGGTGAGGTTCCTCGGGATGCACCCGCTTCTCCCGGCACCTTTCATTCCGTCAATGCTCCATTCCCTTCTCATTACCCCTCATGGTCATCAACGACCCTGGAGGCCATTAATTAATTCTTTCAATCATTCATTCTTAGGGTCATGCAGATTTCGCGAAAAGATTTCGAGACTAGATGAATGTTAAAATACTATAGCATCGTCTGTGTTTCGTGATTGGGTGAGTTTCTCCCAGGTACATATCGATTGTAACAACACCAATCACAGTGATTCAGTGCGGAAGTAAACGCGTCTTGGTTGGCTCGGTTAGATAAGGCAACGACTTCTCTCGCAGACGGCCACCAATCTCAAGGAAGAAACCACAGTTGTGGATATAACTTGTTGCAGTCTAATAAGTGTTCAGATCTTTTCGCGAAAAATGCCTGCCCCTATTCATTCTCCATTAATTAAAAGACTTCTCATGCAATCAGCTACGTAACGACAATTTTAAAGGTACATTTAGAAGAGAGATCACCTTTTGTAGTCGTCGGCATTGTGTGACTTCCACAACATTTTATAACTTAATTTTATCATTTTATTTTCCGTTAGACATCATCGTAAAATCAAAAGTTTATTTATAAACTTTATACAAATTTTTATCAACATTCATGGTTTACAAAAACTGTCGCATTCAGCATGAAACACTTTATGATACATGAAAATATGGACGAAACTCTGTCTGATTCCCAGGGAGGGTCCGCGAGATAACGGTTCCATTGATGAGGAACGATTTTACAAGAGCAAGTGGGCTCCTTCAAAGAGGGGCTTTTTGAGTCAAGTGGGGCCGGAGCCCCTTGCCCAGGGGCCCCACCCCCCCTTCGGACCTACATCCGTGCATAAATTATAGAGATTGACACAATCGTGTATAGGAATAAACGTAATAAAGATTAAAAATAAATAATCACTACGATTTCCGTACTGTGAAAAACATTGCGTTCGTATTAAAATGTAATAATATACTAATAACTTTGATTATAAACCATTTTTTGATGCGACCCAACAATAATTAATGCAAAGCCTGGAAAAAATAAGGATCGAAATAAAGAGAAAGAAAAAGGGGGGTGGGGGAGAAGAGCACGTGTAACTCAGTACAAGTGATAGAAGTGAAACTTCTTTGGCAATTCAAACCTCGACTCGTAAGTATATCGTAAGAGATAAAATGGCAGAGAGAGAGAGAGAGAGAGAGAGAAGACAATTGTCTAATTACACATTAATTAAGAAAATGATTACTCACTTCAGAATAAGCTCAAACCCGTTGTGTTGCCCTGTGCCCAAATATTCCCTTACTAGATGCCCCAGCAAGTCATAGCATTACAATTCGGGCTTGCAATACGACTCCCTTCGCGCCCAAAGATCCAACTGCCGCACAGCGTGGCATGGCGCGAGACTGAAGACAGGACGGGCCCCTACTGGCCGATGAGCTTCAGCGTCCTCCTGATGCTGTGGCCGAAGTCCAAGAGGTAGAGGGCGCTGTTGGCGAGGCTGGCGACCCCGGTGGCCAGCAGCATCCTGTCCTGCCAGTGCTGGAGCCGGCCCTCCTCCACCTGCGCCCGCCAGTAGTCGCGGTACTGCACCCAGTAGTTGATCACCACAGCCCCGCTCACGACGAACAGCAGGGCCGCCAGAAGGTTGAACATGCGTATCTGCAGCAAGAGTCCACGTCCCGCGACGTCCGCCACTCGATCCTGCCGGGTATCGAACTATAAATTCGCGGTTTCGATGGCCTTCAGGATAGAGACTGCACATACCGGTGTACACTCGGGCAAATAACGCAAGGTCATTTTGGCTGCCGACTTGTAAGTCGTCTCAGCCGGTTTTGTCTGTGATTCGATCCTTCTTTGGTTGAGGGTTTATAACTGGTTGAGATTCGTCCAGATGAACAGTAAACCAATAGCAAAATTATCTAAGAGGTATATGTGTTTGAATTCTAGCCCATCACCGAATGAATCCGCGAATTTTGCAGGTCTATAACTATAATCGATATCTGAATAGGCGCATATCCAGCTTAAAATGTAAAAGGAGGGGGGGAGGAGGTTATTTTCGGAATACAATTCAATTTATTTCATACTGGGGTATGAAGGTCCATGGTGCCATACGATGTGAACGAGCCATTCAGTACCCGACAGTGACGTTTAACATCTAACCTCGGTAAAGAGCAAATTCATACGAAACTCAAGACAATAAATTTAACGTACAATTCTTTAAAATAATGCCGAGCGTGGTAAATACATAGAGTAGTACTATTGTTTAGATACACTTAGTGAGTCGAAAGACATTAATTTGTACTTTTCTTGATGATATCAAGCAGAACATTATCGATCAGCTTACTGATGAAGTAACAACTAACGGACCTTTGAAATATCTCTTGAGGCTGGACTGCGTCCATGGTAAACCGAATGCGTTCGAGAACCAAGAAAAGAAGCGCGCCTTCAGGACTGTGAATACTGCTCTTCACCTATCACACGACGTGGAAGAGTCTGTTAAACACAGTATCTAGAAACTCTGTCGGGAAGAGGAAGACTATGTCAGTAAAGAATCTGGCTTGTCTCTGTCTTCAGTTAACCGATTGGAGCTGAGAATCAGTCAGTTCAAGCCAATGAAGAACTAAATCTTTATTAGATTGCTAACTTTCGCTAATGTTCCTGTATTAGTGTAGAATTTACATATTTTTTTTTTCTTTGTAAATTTGTTGTGTTTTTATTACTTGAAACTGTTTCTTCCTTTTGGTAACTTTAATTAAATGAACTTTTTTTAACATTAGTTAAGGATCGAACAGAGGCGATCGAATCAATCATTATTCAAACAAGCAATTTATTTTTATGTGTTTTGTATTCCCCCCCCCCCCCCCCCAAATTTTAAGTTCTAAAAATTATAAATTTTCAAGATGGCGGGCTAGACGGCCGAAAATTTGGCGAACGTCAAGGGAATGACTAATTATTGCACTCTATTCCATAAAAATAAAACTAATATGGCTGCAGTGCATTCTAGCAGATGACAACAATATGTCGGAACCAAGAATGGCGGCCTTCAGAAGACGAAAACAAGATGGCTACCATGTTTTCATACTCGCTGATGTAATATATTCCTTGGTATTGTTGGGTGGTCAGTCTGCCGGTAGTTTCCGTGGAGGAAAGATCCATCGCCATTTTTAATCGAATGATCTTATCGGTTTTCGAATCAAAAACTTATTAAATGTGTTTTTCAAAAATTTAATTATTTAATTATTATAAAGTATAAAATTTTCCTCGTTAAAATTAGATAATATTTACAGATTTTCAAGAAGGCGGACTAATTTCACAATGGCAGGAGTTATAGAATCCATGATGGCGGGTTATGTAAGATTAATTTTATTAACATTTCATTTAAATTTAATAACTCACTTAAATTTAAGAATTTTAAAATTATTTTATTAAACTATTTAATGCCCTGCATGCATTGCAATGCCTCTTTCAATTATTTATTTATTAATTTGTTTAAGTAGTATAAATATACACAGCAACTCTATCTCCCATATCTCTCCCTATTTCTCTATATATCTCTATAACTCTCCCTGTATGTATACATATATCTCTTTCACTATATAACTATATATAGCTTTATATATTAATATATTTATATCTCTCTATCACTCTCAATAACTCTGTAACTCTATTTTTCTCTATATCTCTCAATCCGTCTATGCATCTATATATATCCATGTCTCTCCATCTTAATCTTTTTTTAACTATTGACCATTTCCCTATCACTTTATCTCTCTATATATCTCCATATTAATCTATCAATTTATATCTTTATCTATATATGTCTTTCTTTATTTCGATATATCTTTCTATCTCTGTATATATCTCTATATCAAAACATCTCTGTGTATCTCTCTCTATCTCTCTAGATATCTCTCTCTTGACTCGCACTTGACTGACTTTAGAAAAGAGGATCTATCATAAAATACTGGTAATTATCGAAATTTCACTTAGACACAATTTCCTCGTCTTTCGAGGGTCAAAACTGTATAGTGTAAAATTTATGATAATAAAAACCTATTGAATTGAATTGAAGGTCAAGTTTGCCAAAATTTCTTGAGATCGGATTGTTTTCAATTGTTATTTGGATCATAGAAAAGAGGAACCGTTGTACTTACTGGGAAGTAAGTCATGTATTTTTCTTACATATCTAAATTGTTTTTAATAATTAATATCTGGATCATAGAAATGAGGAACAGTCATGAAATATTAACTGTAAATATCCAATATGACTCGCGTGCCACCATTATTATTCGTACCATAGAAAAAAAGAAACTGTCATAAAGTTATTATAGAGAGGCCTCAGATATACATCAAGTTCTGTCCATGCCCGAACACACACCTTCGGCCTACCTCGGGATTTGTTTTATTTTTGCGCAGGAAAAATGAATTTAAATATTAAAAGTGGTCGGTTAGGTTAGCTACATTAAAACACTTTAAAACACTATGGACAGTTAGTTAGGTTAGTATAGCTACATTAAAATAACCAGAGAAATATAAATATATATAAATAAACCCGAGGTTGGCCGAAGGTGAATATTCGGGCGTGTTCGGGCAGGGACAGAGCTTGATGTACATCTTAGGCATCCCGTTATTATATTATAAATATTATATACGACTCGCACCACCTATTGTATGTTGATGGAAACATGTCAGAAACTATACTTACTGGTAATTATCTGATGCGACCCGCGCGTCACCTATTGTATGTTATCTCATCTTCTTAGTGTTTCAAAGTCCAAGTGTGTAAATTGCATATAGATAGGATGAACCAACTGTCAACAAAGAAAGGTGAAATATCAAGAATAATTAAATTTGGCTTTAAGGGTTGGTTTTATCGAAATCTCACATAGACAGTGACCTTCGTGTTTCAAAGTCAAGTGTACAAAATTTCATCGAGATCGGATGAACGGTATGGCAGTACATATAATTTGAACAAACAAACATTGATTTATTAAATATTAGATTACTGGGAATCGAACCGTAGTCCGAGATGGTTTGAGTAACTGAAAATTTAAAGTAAACATTTTTTTTTTTAAATATTTTTGGGAATTTTTTTTTCGTTAAAAATTAAAAATAATTCCAATTTTACGTTCAAGGTCAAGGTAATGATCTCAGCGGCTTAGGGCTGGTTGCTCTTAGTTGTCTTAAGACGATTTAAGGAATTTTTGTTTTTCTTAAGGCAAATGTATTTATTCTGAGGCATTTCGAACTTCGAATTTTTTAAATTTTTTTGTGGAATAAAACGGGTAATATTCGATAAAAACGGGAATTTTCTCCTCAAAATAGCGACATTTCTAGGAATTTTTGAGTCATTTTTGAGAATTTCTGAAGAAATGTGACACCAAGATGGCCGCCGTGATGTTGCAATCCAAGATGGCGATCGGGGTCATTGACCGGCACCTCGCACTTCAGCCTGGTACTTGCCAGTTATATTCTACTATCTCACTCAGAGATTAGAGAAAGTTACAGATGGAGCATAAACACAGTTTGTAGGTATCTCTGCTGAAGCCAGGGGACGTAAGGGGGAAGCAGGTCGCCGCCATATTGTGCAATGAAGAAAATCGAATTTTCTCATAAGTGATGTATGTATGGTGGTGGAAAAGTGCATGAATGTTAAACAAATAAAGACTTTTGACTCGAGAAAAATGATTGTGTACAGGAGTATGTAGTAAACTACATTTATATGTACTATATAAACAAATGGCCGCCTTACGTGAACAAACTGGCCACATGCCCAGAGCTTTTGCTCCATCTGTAAATTTCTTTAATCTGTGATCTCAGTGTAGTTTCCGACAGTGCAGAAGCTGTCAGCCATGGGCGTCGCAACCGTGTATGACGAGGAGGGGGGGGGGGGGGAAGAAATGTCCCTCCCAATAATAAAAGTCTTCAATTTCGTCCCCTCCAATAATATATTTAGTTTCGTAGTTTCTCCTGATATTTAAACTAATGGTTTTGTGTGGATATAGCACCAGCAGATATGTTAACTGTGTTTTTACAAATATGTTCTCTGAAAATAACTTTTATAAAAAATAAATTATATATTGCAACCAACTAAATTAGAATATTCAAGAAAAAAAAATTCCTAAAAAACTACCTTTTTGCACCTTCAAACCCCAAATGACACGTCCCTCCCAAAAACAAAAGTCTTAAATTTCGTCCCCTCCAATAATATATTTAGTTTCGTAGTTTCGTAGTTTCTCCTGATGTTTAAAATGGTTTTGTGTGGATAAGGCACCAGCAAGATATGTTACTTGTGTTTTTACAAATTTGTTTTCTGAAAATAATTTTATAAAAAATAAATTATATATTGCAACCAACTATATTAGAATATTTAGGAAAGAAAAATTCATAAAAAACTAACTTTTGGAAATTTCAAACCCCAAATATTTCCCAAGGGAGGACCCCCGGACCACCACCTTTTTTTCCAGGTGATGGATATTCCTCAAACAACTAAATCAATTTAAGGCCCCTCCCCCTTCCCCCGCAAAAAATATTATTCTATGCGACAGCCATGAAAGTCGGCCGAGAAGCACTCTCGACATGCACCATCACCTCGGGCATCTTCTGGCCCAGCACGTGGCCCAGCAGCATGCGACACTTACCAGCACTTCGGGCATCTTCTGGCCCAGCAGGTGGCCCAGCAGCCCTCACAACACTCACCAGCACCTCGGACATCTTCTGGCACAGCACGTAACCCAGCATCACTGGACACTCACCAGCACCTTGGACATCTTCTGGCCCAGCACGTAGCCCAGCAGCACTCATGACACTCACCAGCACTTCGGGCATCTTCTGGCCCAGCACGTAGCCCAGCATCACTGGACACTCACCATCACCTTGGGCATCTTCTGGCCTAGAACGTAGCCCTGCAGCACACACGACACTCACCAGCACCTCGTGCATCTTCTGGCCCTGAACGTGGCCCAGCAGCACGCGACACTCACCAGCACTTCGGGCATCTTCTGGCCCAGCACGTAGCCCAGTATCACGAGACACTCACCAGCACCTCGGGCATCTTCTGGCCCAGCATGTAGCCCAGCAGCACTCACGACACTCACCAGCACCTCGGGCATCTTCTGGCCCAGCACCTAGCCCAGCAGCACTGACAACACTCACCAGAACTTCGAGCATCTTCTGGCCCAGCACGTAGCCCAACAGCCCTCACACACTCACCAGCACCTCGGGCATCTTCTGGCCCAGCACCTAGCCCAGCAGCACTCGCGACACTCAACAGCACCTCGGGCATCTTCTGGCCCAGCACGTAGCCCAGCAGCACACACGACACTCACCAGCACCTCGGGCATCTTCTGGCCCAGCACGTGGCCCAACAGCCCTCACAACACTCACCAGCACCTCGGGCATCTTGTGGCCCAGCACTTAGCCCAGCAGCACGTGACACTCACCAGCACCTCAGGCATCTTCTGGCCCAGCACGTGGCCCAGCAGCCCTCACAACACTCACCAGCACCTCGGACATAATCTTGCCCAGCACTTATCCCAGCAGCACGTGACACTCACCAGCACCTCGGGCATCTTCTAGCCCAGCACGTAGCCCAGCAGCACACACGACACTCACCAGTACCTCAGGCATCTTCTGGCCCAGCACGTAGCCCAGCAGCACACACGACACTCACCAGCACCTCGGGCATCTTCTGGCCCAGCACGTGGCCCAGCAGCCCTCACAACACTCACCAGCACCTCGGACATAATCTTGCCCAGCACGTAGCCCAGCAGCACGTGACAATCACCAGCACCTAGGGCATCTTATGTCCCAGCACATAGCCCAGCAGCACTCGACACTCACCAGCACCTCGGGCATCATCTGGCCCAGCTCGTAGCCCAGCAGCACTCAAGACACTCACCAGCACCTCGGGCATCTTCTGGCCCAGCACGTGGCCCAGCAGCCCTCACAACACTCACCAGCACCTCGGACATAATCTTGTCCAGCACTTAGCCCAGCAGCACGTGACACTCACCAGCACCTCGGGCATCTTCTGGTCCAGCATGTAGCCCAGCAGCACACACGACACTCACCAGCACCTCGGGCATCTTCTGGCCCAGCACGTAGCCCAGCAGCACTCACGACAATCACCAGCACCTCAGGCATCTTCTGGCCCAGCATGTAGCCCAGCAGCACGCGACACTCACCAGCACCTCAAGGCATCTTCTGGCCCAGCACGTAGCCCAGCAGCACTCATGACACTCACCAGCACCTTGGGCATCTTCTGGCCCAGCATGTAGCCCAGCAGCACGCGACACTCACCAGCACCTCGGGCATCTTCTGGCCCAGCACGTGGCCCAGCAGCCCTCACAACACTCACCAGCAACTCGGGCATCTTCTGGTCCAGCATGTAGCCCAGCAGCACACACGACACTCACCAGCACCTCGGGCATCTTCTGGCCCAGCACGTAGCCCAGCAGCACTCACGACAATCACCAGCACCTCGGGCATCTTCTGGCCCAGCATGTAGCCCAGCAGCACGCGACACTCACCAGCACCTCAAGGCATCTTCTGGCCCAGCACGTAGCCCAGCAGCACTCACGACAATCACCAGCACCTCGGGCATCTTCTGGCCCAGCATGTAGCCCAGCAGCACGCGACACTCACCAGCACCTCGGGCATCTTCTGGCCCAGCACGTGGCCCAGCAGCCCTCACAACACTCACCAGCACCTCGGACATAATCTTGTCCAGCACTTAGCCCAGCAGCACGTGACACTCACCAGCACCTCGGGCATCTTCTGGTCCAGCATGTAGCCCAGCAGCACACACGACACTCACCAGCACCTCGGGCATCTTCTGGCCCAGCACGTAGCCCAGCAGCACTCACGACAATCACCAGCACCTCGGGCATCTTATGGCCCAGCATGTAGCCCAGCAGCACGCGACACTCACCAGCACCTCAAGGCATCTTCTGGCCTAGCACGTAGCCCAGCAGCACACACGACACTCACCAGCACCTTGGGCATCTTCTGGCCCAGCACGTGGCCCAGCAGCCCTCACAACACTCACCAGCACCTCGGACATAATCTTGCCCAGCACGTAGCCCAGAAGCACGCGACAATCACCAGCACCTCGGGCATCTTATGTCCCAGCATGTAGCCCAGCAGCACTCGACACTCACCAGCACCTCGGGCATCTTCTGGCCCAGCACGTAGCCCAGCAGCACTCAAGACACTCACTAGCACCTCGGGCATCTTCTGGCCCAGCACATAGCCCAGCAGCACTCACGACACTCACCAGCACCTCGAGCATCTTCAAGGCCCAGCACGTAGCCCAGCAGCACGCGACACACAACAGCACCTCGGGCATCTTCTGGCCCAGCACGTACCCCAGTATCACTGGACACTCACCAGCACCTCGGGCATCTTCTGGCCCAGCACGTAGCCCAGCAGCACTAACGACAATCACCAGCACCTCGGGCATCTTATGGCCCAGCATGTAGCCCAGCAGCACGCGACACTCACCAGCACCTCAAGGCATCTTCTGGCCCAGCACGTAGCCCAGCAGCACTCATGACACTCACCACCACCTCGGGCATCTTCTGGCCCAGCACATACCCCAGTATCACTGGACACTCACCAGCACCTCGGGCATTTTCTGGCCTAGCACGTAGACCAGCAGCACTCACGACACTTACCAGCACCTCTGGCATATTCTGGTACAGAACGTAGCCCACAGCACTCACGACACTCACCAGCACCTCGGGCATCTTCTGGTACAGAACGTAGCCCAGCAGCACTCACGACACTCACCAACACCTCGGGCATCTTCTGGCCCAGCACGTAGCCCACCAGCACGACACACACCAGCACCTCGTGCAGCTTCTGGCCCAGCACGTAGCCCAGCAGCACTCAAGACACTCACCAGCACCTCGGGCCTCTTCTGGCCCAGCACGTAGCCCAGCAGCACTCACGACACTCACTAGCACCTCGAGCATCTTCAAGGCCCAGCACGTAGCCCAGCAGCACGTGACACTCACCAGCACCTCGGGCATCTTCAAGGCCCAGCACGTAGCCCAGCAGCACGCGACACACACCAGCACCTCGGGCATCTTCTGGTACAGAACGTAGCCCAGCAGCACTCACGACACTCACCAACACCTCGGGCATCTTCTGGCCCAGCACGTAGCCCACCAGCACGACACACACCAGCACCTCGTGCAGCTTCTGGCCCAGCACGTGGCCCAGCAGCCCTCACAACACTCACCAGCACCTCGGACATAATCTTGTCCAGCACTTAGCCCAGCAGCACGTGACACTCACCAGCACCTCGGGCATCTTCTGGTCCAGCATGTAGCCCAGCAGCACACACGACACTCACCAGCACCTCGGGCATCTTCTGGCCCAGCACGTAGCCCAGCAGCACTCACGACAATCACCAGCACCTCGGGCATCTTCTGGCCCAGCATGTATCCCAGCAGCACGCGACACTCACCAGCACCTCAAGGCATCTTCTGGCCTAGCACGTAGCCCAGCAGCACACACGACACTCACCAGCACCTTGGGCATCTTCTGGCCCAGCACGTGGCCCAGCAGCCCTCACAACACTCACCAGCACCTCGGACATAATCTTGCCCAGCACGTAGCCCAGAAGCACGCGACAATCACCAGCACCTCGGGCATCTTATGTCCCAGCATGTAGCCCAGCAGCACTCGACACTCACCAGCACCTCGGGCATCTTCTGGCTCAGCACGTAGCCCAGCAGCACTCAAGACACTCACTAGCACCTCGGGCATCTTCTGGCCCAGCACATAGCCCAGCAGCACTCACGACACTCACCAGCACCTCGAGCATCTTCAAGGCCCAGCACGTAGCCCAGCAGCATGCGACACACAACAGCACCTCGGGCATCTTCTGGCCCAGCACGTACCCCAGTATCACTGGACACTCACCAGCACCTCAGGCATCTTCTGGCCCAGCACGTAGCCCAGCAGCACTCACGACAATCACCAGCACCTCGGGCATCTTCTGGCCCAGCAAGTAGCCCAGCAGCACGCGACACTCACCAGCACCTCAAGGCATCTTCTGGCCCAGCACGTAGCCCAGCAGCACTCATGACACTCACCACCACCTCGGGCATCTTCTGGCCCAGCACATACCCCAGTATCACTGGACACTCACCAGCATCTCGGGCATTTTCTGGCCTAGCACGTAGACCAGCAGCACTCACGACACATACCAGCACCTCTGCCATATTCTGGTACAGAACGTAGCAGAAAGCACTCACGACACTCACCAGCACCTCGGGCATCTTCTGGTACAGAACGTAGCCAAGCAGCACTCACGACACTCACCAACACCTCGGGCATCTTCTGGCCCAGCACGTAGCCCACCAGCACGACACACACCAGCACCTCGTGCAGCTTCTGGCCCAGCACGTAGCCCAGCAGCACTCAAGACACTCACCAGCACCTCGGGCATCTTCTGGCCCAGCATGTAGCCCAGCAGCACTCACGACACTCACTAGCACCTCGAGCATCTTCAAGGCCCAGCACGTAGCCCAGCAGCACGTGACACTCACCAGCACCTCGGGCATCTTCTGGCCCAGCACATAGCCTAGCAGCACACACG
The DNA here is from genome assembly GCF_032445375.1 of Bacillus rossius redtenbacheri. Classification (NCBI taxonomy): domain Eukaryota; kingdom Metazoa; phylum Arthropoda; class Insecta; order Phasmatodea; family Bacillidae; genus Bacillus; species Bacillus rossius. The sequence goes on along the minus strand of NC_086339.1, from coordinate 33,616,064 downwards.
ACACTCACCAGCACCTCGGGCATCTTCTGGCCCAGCACGTGGCCCAGCAGCACTCGCGACACTCAATAGCACCTCGGGCATCTTCTGGCCCAGCACATAGCCTAGCAGCACACACGACACTCACCAGCACCTCGAGCATCTTCTGGCCCAGCACGTGGCCCAGCAGCACTCGTGACACTCAACAGCATCTCGGGCATCTTCTGGCCCAGCACATAGCCTAGCAGCACACACGACACTCACCAACACCTCGGGCATCTTCTGGCCCAGCACATAGCCCAGTAGCACGACACACACCAGCACCTCGTGCATCTTCTGGCCCAGCACGTAGCCCAGCAGCACTCAAGACACTCACCAGCACCTCGGGCATCTTCTGGCCCAGCACGTAGCCCAGCAGCACTCACGACACTCACCAGCACCTCGAGCATCTTCTGGCCCAGCACGTGGCCCAGCAGCACTCGCGACACTCAACAGCACCTCGGGCATCTTCTGGCCCAGCCCATAGCCTAGCAGCACACACGACACTCACCAGCACCTCGGGCATCTTCTGGCCCAGCACATAGCCTAGCAGCACACACAACACTCACCAGCACCTCGGGCATCTTCTGGCACAGCACTTAGCCCAGCAGAACGTGACACTCACCAGCACCTCGGACATAATCTTGCCCAGGACGTAGCCCAGCAGCACGCGACAATCACCAGCACCTCGGGCATCTTCTGTCCCAGCACGTAGCCCAGCAGCACTCGACACACTTACCAGCACTTCGGGCATCTTCAAGGCCCAGCACGTAGCCCAGCAGCACGCGACACACACCAGCACCTCGGGCATCTTCTGGCCCAGCACGTAGCCCAGCAGCACTCTAGACACTCACCAGCACCTCGGGCATCTTCTGGCCCAGCACGTAACCCAGCAGCACTCACGACACTCACCAGCACCTCGAACATCTTCTGGCCCAGCACGCAGCCCAGCAGCACGCGTTACTCACCGGCACCTCGGACATCTTCTGGCCCAGCACGTACCCCAGTATCACTGGACACTCACCAGCACCTCGGGCATCTTCTGGCCCAGCATGTAGCCCAGCAGCACTCACGACTATCACCAGCACCTCGGGCATCTTCTGGCCCAGCATGTAGCCCAGCAACACTCACGATACTCACCAGAACCTCGAGCATCTTCTGGCCCAGCACACGTAGCCCAGCAGCCCTCACGACAATCACCAGCACCTCGGGCATCTTATGACCCAGCACGTAGCCCAGCATCACTGGACACTCACCAGCACCTCGGGCATCTTCTGGCCCAGCACGTAGCCCAGCAGCACTCATGACAATCACCAGCACCTCGGGCATCTTCTGGCCCAGCACATAACCCAGCAGCACTCACGACACTTACCAGCACCTCGAGCATCTTCTGTCCCAGCACGTACCCCAGTATCAGTGGACACTCACCAGCACCTTGGGCATCTTCTGGCCCAGCATGTAGCCCAGCAGCACTCACGACTATCACCAGCACCTCGGGCATCTTCTGGCCCAGCATGTAGCCCAGCAACACTCACGATACTCACCAGAACCTCGAGCATCTTCTGGCCCAGCACACGTAGCCCAGCAGCCCTCACGACAATCACCAGCACCTCGGGCATCTTATGACCCAGTACGTAGCCCAGCATCACTGGACACTCACCACCACCTCGGGCATCTTCTGGCCCAGCACGTAGCCCAGCAGCACACGACACTCACCAGCACCTCAAGGCATCTTCTGCCCCAGCACGTAGCCCAGCAGCACTCATGACACTCACACTACCTCGGGCATCTTCTGGCCCAGCACGTTTCCCAGTATCAGTGGACACTCACCAGCACCTCGGGCATCTTCTGGCCTATCACGTAGACCAGCAGCACTCACGACACTTACCAGCACCTCTGGCATATTCTTGTACAGAACGTAGCCCAGCAGCACTCACGACACCCACCAGCACCTCGGGCATCTTCTGGTACAGAACGTAGCCCAGCAGCACTCACGACACTCACCAACACCTCGGGCATCTTCTGGCCCAGCACGTAGCCCAGCAGCACGACACACACCAGCACCTCGTGCATATTCTGGCCCAGCACGTAGCCCAGCAGCACTTACGACACTCACCAGCACCTCGGGCATCTTCTGGCCCAGCACGTAGCCCAGCAGCACGACGCCGGTCACCACGATGAAGGTGGAGCTGACGACGAAGGGCAGCTGCTGGGAGGTGATGTCGTGCTCTACGAGCCGCACACCTATCGAGTAGAGGCCGGCTGTCGTCGCGGACGTCAGCTGCAACAGGGGCGTCGCGTCGGGAGGAACTCAGTAGCCGCAAGGGTGGGGCTGGAGTCTAGGGCCCTGGCCTGGCCCAGACCCCCTCACATCATTATGTGGGCCCTGTTGCCAGAAGTCATGATGCCCCACCCCCCCTTTTTTTCTAACAGTGATAAAAAAGTTTTTTTTCCTTTATGCACATATTTTTAGTTATATATTTTTTTAACCTTTTCACAATTATTTTCAGAACTCATTAAAACTAGGTAATTGTCAGTGTTTCGATTGTCAAAGTAAATTTATTTTGAATAATGGCAAATAAATGGGTGTAAGTGTTCCGCACTGTCAACACAGTGTCACGTCGATTGGTGGTGGTTTTGTTACTCACAGTTGTAGATTCAGACACGTTCTGTACGCACTTCATATTCAGAATAATAATTACTATGGTGTAATATTTGATCGGTAAATAAATTTTAGTCCTTACTGTTTAATTGTCTACTTTTTTGTTTTAAGTTTTTTTCTTTCCTTCGCAGGCCCCCAGGACCCATGGGCCCCGTTGCCATAGCAACGGTAGTACCGGCCATGTGGGACCCTGCCCTGGCCCAGCCCCCCTGATTATTTTTATCTCAGTGTTTAAAATTAAATATACATACTCGCTGTGTTTATTTTAAAATAAAGGAATTTTATAAATAAAGCTTAGTTTGGACTTATAAAATAGTAACCATAATGATACCCTGTATTTTCAGGTTTAATAACATTCTAAAAATAGTGTAGGTAAGAAATAAGCATGCAATTATAATGTAGCACGTGACTGTAAAATGTGGGGGGCGGGGGGGATGGCGTATCCCATCCTGGGTCCATGGCCCGGGCGTCTCCTTACCTAATGTTTAACTTACCAAACCCCAAAACTTTACAAAAAAAAAAAAAAAAAAAAAAAACCTGCGAGCTGGTCTTTTAGTACTCGCCAGATATATTTCTACATCTAAACTTTGTAACGAACGAATCCATGTGTTCTCATATTGCAAATAAACTGATAATACGAAACTTGGACACGAAATTTAAAGTGTAATGCTTTAAAATAATGACGAGAGTGATAAACATATGAAATTTGTGTTCTCAGCTACATTTTTTGAAGCGAATCACACGTAGTTCCCGCACCCGTCGCTAGAATTCGCTGCCGGAGCAGCTGCGTCGACTTTCAAATCATTTGATTTGCAGAGCGAAAGGTTAGACTATAAAAAGCTCCGATAACAGCAAAAAGTACCGAATTAAAATTACTAAACCCTGGCTTTATATCTGATTTTTGACAAGGAATTTTATTACAACAATGCCCACCTTGTTAAAGTTCATTAAACAGTTAATACCATAAAGTTTTCCAAGCTTTTGTGAACTTTGTCTCACGCCATCCGCCCCAGGTGGCAGCACCGTGGTTACCATTTCCGTCCCATGCGACTTCCGTTCCATTCACGCAACTGCTTCTACGACGAAATCACTACCGAAAGCTAAGATGTTTACACATCAAGAACTTTTAACGTTACCAAGGCCATAACTGTAAATGCAATCTGCGTACCGCACAAATTGTAAGGTTTCCACTAAATTATATTGGCAAAAGACTGGTAGTTTTCTTTATATTAGAGTAAACCTTAGCATTAAAAGAAATAATTTAAACTCAGCTGCGATCTCTCTTGGTGTCTTGGCACTGGGGATTTTACCCCTCCCCTCTTCAATGAACAGGCCCTGGCTGCAAAAACGCATGATTTTTCCGGACAATCGAGCGTCATGATAGTGTTAAAATGAATACCAAAGAAAAAAAAATGAATATACAGAACAATGATATTAGTAGTATGTAAATGGGCGTCCGGGGACAGGCTTCAGGCTGAGGTGCCTGAGGTGCCGACCGCCATATTGGATTGTGACGTCACGGCGGCCATCTTGGATGGTTGTGACCTTGACCTTTGACCTTGAATTTGATCCTCAAAATGTGCCAAAAGTTGCGAAAATTGGGCAAAATTTGCCCAAAAATCCTCAATATCCACCAAAATTTCCATTTTTTTTGGAAAAAAAAATTCCGCCAAAAATTCTCAAAAAATTCCACAATTCAAAAATTTATCTTTTCGAGGGAAAAATCCCCGTTTCGAGGGAAAATTTCCCATTTTTAGTCCTTAAAAATCCCAGCGGCTAGAAATGTCCATATAGAGGCTTAAGCATCCATGCCTACAGCCTCCGATAAGCCTCTGACGTCATCATGGAATATGTCATCTTGGATTATGACGTCACCGTTGCAATTTCTGTTACACCTGGCATCTTTAACTTTTTTATTTATTATCCGATTTCAAAAATACAAAAACTGATTCTGATAGCTTGTGAACTTCTCATTGTTGAGCAAAGATAGAGTTCTAGATCAAGCCAGAATCAGTTTTTGTATTTTTTTTGTAATTGTAATTTTTTTATTTTAAATTTTTTTTAAATTTTAATTTATCAAAGAAAATCTGTAGTGGTTTTCTCCGTGTGCTCACGATAATTCTTGTCAATATTATGTCGGTTTTCTCCGTGTGCTCCTGATTATACTTGTCAATATTATGATGGTTTTTCTCCGTGTGCTCCTGATTATTCTTGTCAATATTATGATGGTTTTTTCCGTGTGCTTACGATCATTCCTGTGGTTTCTCCAAGTGCTTCTGGTTATTTCTGAGAAACCGATCTCTCCATGAAGGAGTTTTACTCTTAATGAGACATGTCATTTTATTCAAAGTTTCATTTAATTAGTGATTTTAGGCTACTAAATCGGCACTTGCAATATTTTTATGAGGTGGAAATAAAAAAAATATTATTACTCAGTCTAGTAGTATGCTCTGAGAAATCTGAGAAGCACTAACTGGAAGAACAAACTTCCTTCTCCTTGGAGTCTACCAAAGCCGTCCCTATATTGCGATCGTTAGTGAGCGTCATGCATCCGTCATAAAATAAATAAATATTATTTACCTGCAAGCAACACGTGACGTTATCTGTTGTTGAAAAGCGGTACTACTTGCAACAAGTACCTTTGCATGAGATAAAATAACTCTCACCACTGAATGGTGCTATTTTAGTCAGTTAGAGACACGAAGTTTCGTAGCCACGCGGCCAATTAGTCAGGCAGTCTCGTAACCATGCGTTCTGTAAGCTTCATAGTCCTATAGCCTTGAGATCACGTAACCTTGAAGATTTGCAATCGCATAGTCTCGTAGTCTCACAGTCATGATGCATTGGAGCCTCGTAGACTTGAAGCTACGTAAGCAAGTAGCCTTGTAATCTTATAACATAAAGCTGATAGTGCAGTTGGAGCAAAAGAGAAAATTCCGTCGAAGAAAGATACGGTAATTGGAGCCTTGCAGACGAGTAGCTTCGTAGTCAAGAACCCATGCAGACTTGAAGTCCTGTATCCTCGCAGTCACATAAACTTGTGTTCTAGAAGCTTCGTAGCTCTGTAGCCTTGCAGTCTCGTAAACTTGAAGATTCGTAGTCGTGTAGTCTCGTAACATCATGGCTCGTAGTCGTGTAGTCATGATGTCTTGGGACCTTGTAGGATTGTAGCTATGTAGCCAAGTAGCCTCGTAGACTTGTAGCTACGTAAACAAGTAGTCATGCAATATAATAACATAATGCTTCAAAGACACGTAGTTTCGTAGCCACGCGGTCTTTTAGCCATGCAGTCTCGTTGCCATGTATGACTCGTAACCAGCTAGATCCTTTAAGACTCGTAGCCTTGTGGCCTCATAGTCTCTTAGACTCATAGAATTCTAGCCAAATATATTTGGAGTTGATGAGACAAAAGACAGTTGGAGCCAATGACTGTAGGAGCCAATGACAAATGTGCGGCCTTTTCGATGATGGTGCTGCCTTTTCGTTGTCGGTGCTTCCAAATGTGCTGCCTTTTCGTTGTCGGTTCTTCCAAATGTGCTACCTTTTCGTTGGTGGTGCTTCCAAATGTGCTGCCTTTTCGTTGTCGGTGCTTCCAAATGTGCTGCCTTTTCGTTGTCGGTGCTTCCAAAATGTGCTTCCTTTTCGTTGACGGTGCTTCCAAATGTTCTGCCTTTTTATTGTGCTTCCAGAATGTGCTTCCTTTTTATTGATGGTGCTTCTATTTTTAATGTAGTTTTGACTCTAGTATTATAATAAATTGTTCTTGATTTGACTAGCGTGTTATTCCATCCGGTGCATGTATATAAGCGAGTCCTAGACAGCAGGTCGCTCAGTTGTTACTGTCGTCGACGGTGTACGGATCACCTAGTTTGTTTCTTCTGGTGCATTAGTCACGTAATTACCTGTTCTTGCGAACTCACTGGCATCTTTACGGACTTTAACGACGAACTCGATGGAGGTTGTACCATCGTCTACGGGAACCTTGACGACAGCTACGACGGAGAAGGAGCAGATCCCGTTGGCAACGACGACGTCAACACTGGAGGATACTTCAACAGACGTGATACCACCAGCAGAAGAGACTTTAATGCCGGTAGTGCTGGCTGTACAGGAAACCTCGATGAACGCTGTTTCGCCCTCGATGGTGACTTCAATGGATGGTGATTCGACAACAAACAACGAACATCGGTGCCGTTACTGCGACAAGATTTTCTCAAACAACAGTAATTCTCGACGACACGAGAAGAGAGAATGTGTTAAGAACCTTTATCGAAAAATGTTTGGCTGTGAGAAATGTCGTAAGCAATTTACAAGAAATGCTATTATGCAGCAACACTTGGAGACATGCAAAGGACCTGTTGCGCGGCAGAAAGTAAAGGTGTCTATACAACAGCGAATGATTGATGTGCATAAGAGTATGCCTGGAAATGGTACGACGGCGGCAAAGTCAGTATCTGGATCGAGTCTGAAAGGCTCGTCTTCATCACCGCGGTATCCTTGTAGCTACTGCGATATGACGTTTGTATTTACTCATGATGCACGGAGACATGAGAGGAGTAAATGTACAAAGAATCCTTCTCGCATGAAGTTTCGCTGCAATGAGTGTCATGAATTGTTTACTCGAATTGATAATTTGCGATGACATGCGAACAGATGCAACGGTAAAGTCCGTGCGCCTACTGCTCAACTACCTTCAGAAATTTCGACTCCTCGCTTTAGATTGGAGACTCGTAAGCGTACAAGCAAGAAAACAGATGCGCAGCAACCGATTGATATGTCGTCTGGACATGGAACTAAGCCTAAGACTGTGATCAGTGCTCTACAGGTGAATGATAATGGCTTCTACTTGGCGCAGTCTGCATTTCGTGGAACATCGAAAGACTACTATTATCTAAATACGTTAGGTGAGTCGAAAGACATTTGTAATTTTCTTGACGATATTAGACAGAACATAATCAATCAGCTTACTGATGACGTAGCAACAAACGGACCTTTGAAAAATAACTTGTGGTTGGAGTGTATATATGGAAAGCCATATCCGTTAGATGACAAAGAGAAGAAGTGTGCATTCAAGACTTCGGCTGCAGTAATTTACAGTTCTGACGATGTGAAGCAAACTGTTAGACACGGTATCCAGAAACTCTGTCAAGAAGAGGAGGATTATGTCAGTAAAGGTTCTGGTTGGTCTCTGTCTAGTATAAACCGATTGGAGCTACGAATTAGTCATTTCACACCGATGCGGAACTAAATGATTATAAGATTGCTGGCTTTCGCAAGTGTTCGTGTAGTAAATAGAAATTATGTAATAAATATTATGTTTGTAAAAGAACTTGCGGTGTTTTATTTCTCAAACCTGCCACTTTAGTGGTACTTTTGTAAAATTAAAGTTGTTTTGTATCGGCCAGGGATCGAACCAATATGTTAATTAATGAGTGAATTATTTAATGAATTTTAATTTTTTTCATTAAAATCGGATAATAAATACAAATATCCTAGATGACGGACGTAGTACTGGCTTATAGGATGATGGTTGATTTGGAAACTATGCTTCTTTTAAGACTTTGATCATTATTTACTAAAATTATATTTTTTTACATAAAATTAAATGTTTTGCATCGTCTAGGGATCAAACCAAGGACAGGAATCGATCGAATCAATCAGTATATTTATTGTCAATTTTTTTGGTGAATTTTGGAATTTTTCCCGCATTTCTAGCATAAAAATTACGGATTTCCAAGATGGCGCCCAAATTTAAAGATGGCGGATGTCACAGTAATAAATGATTACTGCACTCTAGCGGGTAAGAATTAAACTAACATGGCATCAGCGCACTCTAGCAGACGATAACATGATGGTGGCTTCCAGCAAACGAAGACAAGATGGCGGACATGACGTCATACTAGGTGACGATAAATACTTTGACATAAGTGGTGGGGGTCAGTCTGCCAGCACCCACTGTGAGGGAAGGATCGGTCGCCATTTTTTTTTGCCCTCGTCGGGTTTGAACAGAGGACTTCGAGCTCCGTGCCGTAAATTATTGTTTTTTAAATATTTTTTATTAAAATTTTATTAATTTTTTTTTATAATTTTTAAAATATTTTTCATTAAAATCGGATAATAAATAAAAAAGTTAAAGATGGCAGGTGTAACGGAAATTGCAACGGTGACGTCATAATCCAAGATGACATATTCCATGATGACGTCAGAGGCTTATCGGAGGCTGTAGGCATGGATGCTTAAGCCTCTATATGGACATTTCTAGCCGCTGGGATTTTTAAGGACTAAAAATGGGAAATTTTCCCTCGAAACGGGGATTTTTCCCTCGAAAAGAGAAATTTTTGAATTGTGGAATTTTTTGAGAATTTTTGGCGGAATTTGTTTTCCAAAAAAATGGAAATTTTGGTGGATTTTGAGGAATTTTGGGCAAATTTTGCCCAATTTTGGCAACTTTTGGCACATTTTGAGGATCAAATTCAAGGTCAAGGTCAAAGGTCAAGGTCACAACCATCCAAGATGGCCGCCGTGACGTCACAATCCAATATGGCGGTCGGCACCTCAGGCACCTCAGCCTGAAGCCTGTCCCCGGACGCCCATTTACATACTACTATATTCAAAACAAGTTGTAATAAGCTGCTCGAGTGAAAGAAAAAAAAAGTTACACACGAGCGTTATTGTTTTAAAACAATAGTCCCTGATGCACATCACGCTGCGTCCTTGATTCGGATATTTCCTTCAAAAAGTCACGGAATAAACACCGAGGGAACTGAACATGGCGAGCAGATGCAGTGGCGCGATCTCGCGAACGAGGTAAAAAAACACTCTTAACCAACAGGAAAATAAAAACTTAGCACATTTGCAGAATAAAGTCCCGGAGGCGCTTGTGAGAAGCCGTGGGTTCGATCTCACACTCCCGCACCCGTGACTTGATACAACTCGGTTTTCTCGTTGTCTTTACAAACAAAAAACCTTGTAAAATTCGTTAAAGTATACTCTAATTACATTGGTGGTCATCAAATTCTCAAATATACTACCACAAATAATTAAAAACGAAATTCACAAATTTACAAATATATATACACCTATATATATAATATTGAGAAGAATACACTTAGAAATCACATTGCGTAGCGATTTCGCGATAAAACAACTAAAACTAAGAAACACAGGCAGAAAAATGAAACACTTTTCGGGAATAATAATAAAGTTCGCAGGCTTTCGCAGCCACTGTATGGAGTGGTTTGGCTTTTGGGTAGTAGCCATGTCGGAAAAGGAAAAGATATCACCGACGTTTCGGTCGACGTTGCATTCGCCATCATCAGTGCATCAGTTGCCTATTGAGGTTATTGCAAGTTCTCCTGCCTTTTAATACTCTCGTCTCCCGATTGGCTGCAGCTGTGGGCTAATTAGAGCCTTACTTTCTTCTGGTTGGCCTGTTGGTTTGTCTAATCGGAGCTGGGATTCAGTGATTGGCTGGGAGTGCTGGCCAATCAGTGGTTTCTTCTCATATGGTTGGCTGAGCTGTTTGGCCAACCAGAGGCGATCTGTCTGTTGTTGGATGCAGAGCCACCACAAGAATCCACCACAAAATCGTAGTCCCATAAGAAATACATTGCGCCAGACTTCTCTATTTCCATATACTAATACAATTATATTGTTATTATAATTATAAATATTGTTGATATTAAAACGGACGCTGACTATAGCACTCAGGAATAACGCAGCTTCCTATTAGTGAAAGATTTGTCAGAATCGGATCAGTAGTTACAGAGATTACCCCCTATATACAAACAAACACTTCTTTTTTTAAGATAGTAGTGTAGATTATGTTCATATTTAATACTGAGCATTTATTAAATTTTTTATTTTGATTGAATTTATTCTTTACCGAACGTATTTATAATTTCACTCAAGTCCTTTTATTATTTTATTCATATTAATTATCTGCATGTAAAATTAAAGCTGTTTATTTATCACGCCAAGTAAGTATATCTTCTAACGCGCGTACGTAAGTACACGCACCCATTTTTTTGAACAGGTTTCAGCAGGAACTAGCGTGGCATCACTCACCAGCTGAAATATTTTGATAAGAAAGCTGAAGGAGTGATAAGCCTCTTCGTACGAGGGTGGCCCGTCCTCCCTGTGTACAGGGATGGCGAAGAAGACTTTGTTGGTGGGATCGTGCCTGCGAAACAAAAGACAGTCTGCTTCCAAGTAACGCCCACAGTTTCGTTTACTTCCAGAGCAGGCCCACGGCTCACCTAGGTGTTTTTTTTTTGGGCCCGGGACATACAGAACCTGATGGTCCCACTTGCTCAGTTTCAGTCTCACGTGATAAGCATCTGTAAACAATGCGAACAGTGTTTCTGTACCTGGCAACAAAATTTGCGACCAAGTATCAAATCAAAATAGGAAAAATGTTAAATGTACAGGAATAGCCCTTAACCGAAGCCATGTCACTAAAAAAAAAAAGCCAGCATGGCGTTTAAAAATGAATTTTAAGCACAGTTACTTCAGAGCCGTAGCAAGGATTGTGTGAAGGTGGTGGACCAGTATAACCATTATATCATTTTTTACGAGTAAGATTTCTTTATAATAGAATTTTTTTTTTGGAATTTAAAAAAAGCAGATTCTTTGTCACAATAAAATCTCGGGGATTAGTAAACTTTTATTACTCCAAAGTTTACACATATAATATTTAAATAATGATTTTGCTTGAGAAAAGAAAACCTGACATTTTATGTTTTGTTTATTTTTATTTAATTGTTTTAATACTTTGTTCTAAAGTAAATTGTTTGATTTCGTTGAGAGAATTCATAAACGCACATATACATATTAATGTTAATAAATAAATGAAACACACATTTCAAGTTTGAATGAAAGACATACTTAAAACATGTGACAACTGGCATGAAATATAGACTGTACTTGGAAACACAGTTCCTGCTGTTTCTGTGTATAAGGGCTGTAATATGGAGGAAATACACCAATGTTGCTCACTAAGAATTATAATAATAGTTCCAAAAAGTGCGACTCCAGAAAAGGAGGGGGGGGGGGATGTTCAGGGGTGACATTCCATCCTGAGACCATTTTTATTTATTTAATTTAATTTAGGAGGGTATATTTATTTTTATTTAAATACTTAATGTGATGTGTTAAATTTTTATCTCATCAAAAGTTGTATGGAAGCATTAAGGTTCTGTATTTGTGACCATACATTTGTAAATAATATTCTGACTTATTTGACGTCATTTTTTTGCATCTCCATCCTTTCTTTGTACGGTAGCCCCTCCCGAAAAGTCATTCTGGAGCCGTCATTGATTTCCAAAGTGATATCTTTGTAACCTTATGTAGCTAAATCGCTGCTATTTTCTAATTTTGACTTCGCATTAAAAAAATATATATATTCCTGAAGGAAGGGATCCAGATTCACAGGACCTCCCCCCAGGATACGCCATTGTTTACTTCCACGAAAGCCAGTTCTTAAAACTGTATACACATTGCAAACACTACACTTCAACAAATGTTTTAGGTGTCCCGCAAACATGGCGCATACCAGTAGAACAGCTAGGCCTCATGCTTACCAACGTCAAGCCTGTCACACGCAACTTCTCTCAAACTTGACGTTCTCGGAAGTAGTTATAATAGTCTATGTATCCTTAAGTCACAGTTCTTCTGTTGACAGTGTTTGTGAATATTTAATTGTGGGTGTCAATGCTCGTGTACAATCACGATGTGTTGCTTTGCAAGTGATATGAGGGGAAAAAAACTCTGTACTTTCACAAAAGATTCCATTGGAAACCAGCTGCCTAGAAAAAAGTATGTAATACTACAAGAAATATATAGAAACTTTGTACAAACATAACTACAGTTATTTTTGCGTATTCGAAATTTGTTTTTCGAGATAATTCTGAATATTTCTTACGAAAATTAGGGCATAATTTTATATTTTAATAAATGTTTCATTGAAACTTTTTTTTTTAAATCATGGAAAATATAATCGAATTATTTATATATATTTTTTGTTGTATCATTTTTATTATACGCACAGATAATACTGGAAAGCTATTCAGTGAACGGTTTACAAACAATTGTAGGTCTGGGACAACACAAAGCATAAATGCCCGGGCAAGAATCCAAACCCAGTATTACTGCGAACACTAATTTCTAGTGATAAAGTTCTTTTGATGTAAATGTACAAATTTACAAACATCTGTAATTTTACACGAATTTTTAAAAATTACAATGTGGAAAATGAGGTACTATGTACTACTTTTGAGAATTGTCGTATTCGGGACGAGTTATGACAGACAGTGAAAGGCCTTAAATCCGGCACATTTGGTATTAGGGCCATACCGAGTAAGCGGATTTGCTGGAATATTGGATGAGTATAAATTTGAATATCGAAATAAATTTAATTTACATTTCAATTGGTTTAAAACAGGCGTAGTGTGCTGCTACATAAAAATGAAAAAAAAAACTAATTAATAATAATGAGATTTAAGTATTAAAAAATAACATTATAAAAATATACCCGTGAACTGTGAAATGTAACCCGCTATAAAACAGGAAGCACTGTATTCAAATGGAAACAGACAGCAGCGATAAACTCAGAGAATACTAAACACGCCGGCTGTGCAATGCTGCGACCTGACGGCCAAGCACAACAGCCTGAATCCATCCGAAAAAAATGTTCTGAACCCGAATTGGATCGCTTGGTGCCGGATTACGGTATGTGCCGTGTGATATAATGCGTGATTAATTACATTTCGCTGTGGTGCATGCTTGTCGCAGCCGTACCCGAATATGGCGGAGAAGCCGGAGGGAGTGGGCGGCGTGGTGGGCGTGGTGGGGTCTGGCAGAGACTCCACCACCTCGCGGCCGTTCATCGCGGTTAGCGGCTCCCTGGCGTCTCCTGGTCAGAGACTCCTCGACGTCTCCTGGTCAGAGGCACCTTGAAGTCTCCTGTTCAGAGGCACCCTGAAGTCTCCTGGTCAAAGACACCCTGAAGTCTCCTGGTCAGAGGCACCCTGAAGTCTCCTGGTCAGAGACTCCTCGACGTCTCCTGGTCAGAGGCACCTTGAAGTCTCCTGGTCAGAGGCACCCTGAAGTCTCCTGGTCAAAGACACCCTGAAGTCTCCTGGTCAGAGGCACCCTGAAGTCTCCTGGACAGAGGCACCCTGAAGTCTCCTGGTCAGAGGCACCTTGAAGTCTCCTGTTCAGAGGCACTCTGAAGTCTCCTGGTCAAAGACACCCTGAAGTCTCCTGGTCAGAGGCACCCTGAAGTCTCCTGGACAGAGGCACCCTGAAGTCTCCTGGTCAGAGGCACCTTGAAGTCTCCTGTTCAGAGGCACTCTGAAGTCTCCTGGTCAGAGACACCCTGAAGTCTCCTGTTCAGAGGCACCCCGAAGTCTTCTGGTCAGAGACTCCTCTTTGTCTCCTAGTCAGAGACTCCTCGACGTCTCGTGGGTACACTACTCGACGTCTCCTGGTCAGAGACTCCTCGACGTCTCCTGGTCAGAGACTCCTCGACGTCTCCTGGTCAGAGACTCCTCGTCGTCTCCTGGTTACAAGCACCCTGACGGCTCGCACATCCACGCCCGGGAAGCGTGCCCACCGCAGCCGCTTCCCCGGTCGATAACAGCGCGCGCTCTCTTTCCGGCTGGGCAGGGCGAAATAAACACTACGTTAAAGTGTACATAAATAATATACCACGCAATTGTGTTTGTGTTGTTGTAGACTAGTGCAGATTATATATATATATATATATATATATATATATATATATTAGGATGTTGTGTCCTGAAAGTATCTGTATTTCAAATAATTTTCAATAGAAATATTATATCTACTTAGTGCAGAGATATAATCCATAATAGTTCTATTTTTTAAGGACGTAAAATTTCGTTGGTAACTTTGTTAATACCTTTCTTAAATTTTAAGAGGTTAAACGTTTATTTATATAAAATATAAAGGCCGTGTTTAGTTATATGTTAGGCGGATGAATTTGGTTTAATATCTTGAGCATTTGTGGGCTCGTCAATATTTTAGTTGGTAGCTTGGAGGTAAAATATTAATGTAATGCTTGCAAAAATTTCATTTGTATTGTAATGAGTAGGAACAATTTAGATGATATATTCAAGGCATGTTGATTTATTATTCTTCATAGTTTGTGTAAAGCATTGACTTTACAATTACGTTAGAAATTCAAAATTTCTTTAAATACAAACACCCACAACGTCTTATCGATTATTTTCTGCTTTAATTTATTTTACTACTAGTTAATACCTGGCATATGATGCAATGACTCATTCAATTTTTTTTGTAATATGTTTGAATTAGGTACAAATATACAAATAATTTCTCTATCTCTCTCTGTAATTCTCTATCTCACTAGCTATCTCCATATATCTCCTTCAATATCTATAAAGCTATATATATATATATATCTGTACCTCTAAATATCTATATCCCTCTACCTCTCTTTATCTTATTTATCTCTCTCTATATATACATATATACCTCTAATGCCTCATACCTGTTTTGGTTCTACAGCACAGCTACCCTTTTTAAATATAACTTGTTTCGTTATATGAGTGCGCATTTTAAATTAACTTAAATATAAAAGAGAGACAGAGATATAGAGAGTGACGGAAAGATACAGATAAAGGGAGATATAGCGAGGTATAGAAAGATATGAGAAGTACGAGCTTGTCAGTTTACACATTAATCGATTGTTTACAGCTCAATTCAGTAACAATTTTTGTGTTTCGATTTTTTTATAAGGTTGGATCTTAAACTGCATGGTTAGCTAAAGCTATCGTACCACAAAAATTATTTTGTATTGCCATACACTTGCACATAACATCTCAGTTCGTATATTTTATTTACCTGTTGATTTTTCTGCTGCCACTCGGATCGCGTTCGGCCATTATTTAAACTATTTTGTTTTACGTTAAACCACCCATGCATAGAAGATACGTTGTTCTGAAGTTCTTGTAAAACTAGCTTAGTTAGGATGAGTATAATAATAACCCCGATCCCAACGTGTTCATAATACACGTAAATAGTTGCTGAGATAAACATATGCCAATGAAGTAGCTCAAAGTGACAAGTAACTATGGCCTAAAATAATACATATTATTACAGGTATGTAATAATTATGTCTGCTAATGTGTATGAATGCGTATTATTTTACATATATTATAAATATCTGTCTTGAAACATTTTTTAACAAGTTTTTTGAAATAAATGTCACAGTGGAATGCTATAAAATTTATAATGAAAGTATCTGCTCGTCTTCACGTTTTTTTATGCATTTCTGTTCGTTGAGGCATAAACAATGTAAACTTTATTAATTCCGTTCACACAATGCGTTAAGAGCCTTTAACTTCATAACTGCGTTTATTTGGTCAGTTGCGTGTACAGTTTGTACGCGAACAAAAACTTCTCAAAATTAAATACTAAAAAAAAAAAAAAGTACCGCAGTAAGTTTTTTTTAACCGAACTGAGTTCACGTTTGCTTGAAATTCTTGATCCCCAGATAGTCTTTGTTCCACCTTTTGAATTTTGTTCTATGCCAATCTCCCTCCCTTCCCCCACCTACCAGGAAGAGCACAGCTGTATAAAAAAAGTTCTCTTGCCACAAACAAATGTGCGGAGAGCTCCCTTAAAAAACTTTTATATTTATCGCCGGCACTGTTTGGCGGTTTTTTTTGTTCACTTCCGTTTCCTGCCCAGCCGTGCTCACACCTCTTTGTGTTCTGCCCCGTGATCTGCGCAGGCAACGGAACAGGACCCAGTTTTACTTTTAAAAAAAAATTGCTGTCTTCAACTCCTCTCATTTCCAATGTACTATTTCTCTTGCTGTGTAACTCTGTGGCACTGCTGAATGCGATGCGTGAGAAATTGAGAGTGAATTTCAACCATATGTGACGTATTTGGTCAAAGGAACCAGACAACTACCTGGTGTCGGTAAATGACAGTTAGTAAAATGAGTATTATACGTGAAAGGGAGAAACAGGAAAATTAAAATTGGAATCATCGGTTGTGGTATTTTTGTACGCATGGTGTTAATTAAAGGTGTGCGCTAACTTTCATTTCATTATTTTATGATAACGTAAAATGTGTTTACTTTGCTCCATGTTGTTTGCGCGATTAGCTGTCAAAGATACATTTTTGAGGTTATTTTTGGGACATGTGACCGAGGAGAATTAAATGACTCACAAAAAAAGAAATTTCTAATAATATTGACTTCTTTGTTACTGGATACTGCATGATATAATCCTAATGGGAATTTACAGAAAATAATTTACTTACAATAATATAAGCAAAGTGATAATGTGACTCCCTTCAGCTCTTCTCAAAGTGACAACCCTGAGCCATCTGGAAGACAAAATACTCCTGAAGAATCTTCTACTGGATTAATTAGTGCGGCGGCCGGAGGCGCAGAAAAAACAGTCTAGGTAATAAATAAGTTGATAAGTGATACCTGGCATTTGTACTATCAGAATGTTAGAGGGTTAAGAACTAAATCTACTGAATTTTATGAAAATGTCTTAGCTTCCAATTTCTCAATTATCTGTTTAACGGAAACTTGTTTAAATGAAAATTCAATTAACTCTCATTATTTCAATGATAACTTTCAAATTTTCCGCAAGGATCGTAATTATGATACAACTACAATGAAACGTGGGGGAGGAGCATTAATAGCAGTTGACAAATGTAGTTTCTCAAATGTTTTGTATAAAACGGAGTTTAATATACCTGAAGTTGATGCAGTTTGGGTAGAAATTGATAATGGACATAACACAAAGTTTTTAGTAGGCAATATTTATATTACCCCCTATTTCTCTGTTAAAGACTTTAAAAATTATTTTTCTTTTTTGGAAGCCAATCTTAGTAGATATCCTTACCCTACTATTCTCACTGGTGACTTTAACGTGCCAGGGACTGACTGGAAGTACAGCCATACACAAAATGTACGTCATTACTACAACAAAATTAAAGGACAGTTTCTACTTGAAATAATCAACACGCTTGGCTTAGAACAACATAATAATACTTTATCATTTTATAGTATGCTTGATCTTGTATTCTCTAACATGAATGTTATTAGTATTGATAAACATCCCGACCCGTTTGTCAATGAAGATAACTCTCATCCTGCTCTAGACATTGTCATTAAAACTTATTCCAATAAAGATAATTCTAATAACCCTAATTATCAATCCAGCTTCAGGAACTACAGTAAAGGTGATTACCTTTCTCTCTATGAGATTTTACTAAAATTAAATCGGGATTGTATTTATCATATGGACAATGTAAATGATATGGTTGAATATTTAACAAATAATATGGTAAATGCATTGGAACATTGTATTCCTCTCTCAACAAAATTTCAATCTAAATACCCACATTGGTTTTCGAAACAACTTATTTATCTTTTGAAACGCAAAGAACACTCATTTAGGCAGTACAAAAAAACAAATAATGAAATTCAGTACCATAAATTTTCAGACTTAAGACGACTAGTGAAAATAAAAATTAAATCAGATAAAAACAAATGGATTGAAAATATAAATAACAAAATAAAATCATCCCCATCTAAATTCTGGAACTATGTTAAAATTATGAAGGAAGGTTACAAACAGTCTCTTGAAGTTATCGAAAATAACGTACTATTAAGTGATCCAGCTGCTGTTGCCAATTCCTTTGGTAAACATTTTGCTGAAGTTTATGATCAGCCACGTGATGTGCAGTTCCAACCACAAACGCATAAGTATGAAACTAACTTAATGCCACCTATCATTACAATCAGCCGCGTTCTTTGGGCTATTAAATGTCTAAAATCAACCAAATCAGCAGGAGTAGATGGTATTCCCAACTTTATTATTAAAGGCTGCAAGGAGATATTAGCACCTATATTAGCTCACATTTTCAATAAAAGTCTGAGTTCTGGAATCTATCCAAAATTATGGAAACAAGCTATTGTTGTCCCAGTATTAAAAAAAGGTGATAGACAATTACTTACTAATTATAGACCGATATCACTTTTATGTGGCTTTTCTAAAGTTTTTGAAAAAATTATACATAAACATATTTCTTTTCATACTTCCCATTTAATAGCGGATAGTCAACACGGTTTTGTACCTGGTAAAACTACGATCACAAATTTATTTGCGTTTGTTAATTATACGTACGGCGAAATTTTATCCCGCAAACAAGTGGATGCTATATATTTCGATTTAAGTAAAGCATTTGATACATGCAAGCACTCTCTAATTGTAGATAAATTAACTAGTTTTGGTTTGAATGCCTCCTACACTAATTGGTTCTGTAACTATCTAAATGAAAGATCCTTTGCTGTTCGTATTTGTAGCACTTTATCTTCATCTTTTAATGCACCGTCTGGTGTTCCTCAGGGTGGAACCTTATCACCTTACTTATTTGTAATTTTTATAAACGACATAGTTAATGTTATTCAGCATTCGAGAGCTTTGCTCTATGCGGATGATCTAAAAATATATAGTACCATTAGAACACCAAGTGATTGTTTATTGTTGCAAGAAGATATAAATAATGTAACTAAGTGGTGTCAAACTAACGGAATGAAATAAAATCTTAAGAAGATTAAAATAATATCATATTCTAGGAAAACATATACAGAAAATTTTAACTATGTAATAAACAACAACATGATACAGAGAACTTATTGTATGCGTGATCTAGGTATTCTCTTAGATTCAAAATTTTACTTTCATCACCACGTGGATAATTTAATTGCAAGTGCAAACAAAATAATTGGGCTTATAAAATATTTAACTTATTTGGCTAGCTCTCTTGATTCTGTAATTAGTCTTTATTTTACCTTAGTAAGATCGAGATTAGAGTATGGCTCTGTCATCTGGAACTCTATAACTACCACTGACTCAAATAGACTTGAAAATATACAAAAGAAATTGTTCAGATACATTTATAACAAACATTTAATAGATGATAATTCAGAGAATTTTAACTACGATCTAATCCTTGAAACCCTGAACACGCATACACTGCAGTTTAGAAGGAAAGTTTCTGATACTGTTTTTGTAATAAATTGTTTTATAAATGTTTACCACAGCACTTAAATATTAAACAAAATTGGTCTTCGAGTTCCTTCATTCAATCATAGAACAATGCGACCCTTTCGAACGTATCACATAAAAAATGAGCTATCAAAACGGTGTACTGATAATTGTAATGATATGTTGAAAGATTTAGACCCATTCCAAAGAGCAAAATTCTCTATGAAAGATATTTTGAATTCTTAATTTTCTTGCAGTTAAGATAACTTCTGATGTAAATAATGTTTTATTGTTATATCATTGATAAGAATTAATTTAAATTTGACAAATTTAGCTACTTAATCTTATAAGTGTTCTTTGTCATGTGTTTATGTTTGTGTTATCCCATTTTTATTGTTGTGTTTATCATTGTGTTTTGTGTATGTTATTGTTGTTTCTTTATGTAATATTTGTTAAGTGCCTACCTGTTAAAGGCTTTGACTGTTGGTAGGCACTCAAATAATAATAATAAAAATAAAACATATATTATAATACTATAATATATGTTTAGATTTAGAACTTTTTATATTACTATTTTTGGCTGTAAAAGTGATTCATACGTAAAACAAGCAAATTAAAAAAAGATTGTAACTATAGGATAATTCACCGTACACTAAAGGTTTAAATTTTAAACTTTAGATAGTTTATTTCGGTGTTCAAAATGCGTCGGGGAACACTCGGAGATAAACTAGCAGACATGTAGTTGTGCACGCACGCAGAGTACTATGAATAATGCCGGTGCATTAGCCCGTAGCTTTGTTCGAGTAGTCATCTGAAGGCCCGGTATT
The DNA here is from genome assembly GCF_032445375.1 of Bacillus rossius redtenbacheri. NCBI lineage: Eukaryota > Metazoa > Arthropoda > Insecta > Phasmatodea > Bacillidae > Bacillus > Bacillus rossius. The sequence goes on along the minus strand of NC_086339.1, from coordinate 33,595,497 downwards.
AATAGCCATGTTGATTTTTTTTTTTAAATTTTCTCGTTATCGCTATTTTTTTTAAGGTCTTTCTCAAATTTTAACACGATACCTCCTTTGCGTTTGTTGTTTTCTCACTAACATTCCTAACATATATTCACTGAGTGACATATAATGTGTGTAAAAAAGTAACGCGAGTGTTTGCTATTATCACTTGCGTGATTTTTTTTACATCAATTATACTACAATTAGTAAATATCTGTTGGAAATATTGGTGGCCAAAACAAAAAAAAAAATAAATTGAATACACAATGTCAGAATTTCCTCGTGGACCTCTTCCGGCTCGTCTGGCACGTCGTGGGCGGGGTCGCCCCCGGTGTCCCCCGTGGCCGTGCTAAGTGCGTAATCGTCGAGGTACGTGGGCGGGCGCCGCCACCGCCGTGGTTGTGGCCTCGCCTCGTCGTCTGATGCGGCCTCTGCGGGTGATGTCCCGGGCGTGTCCGCGGGTTCGTCGCGGGGCCTGTTGGACGTGGTGTTCGTGAACACCAGGGTGCGGTATGGGCGCGGTTCGGGTCGGCTCCTAGCGGGGGTCACTTCTGGCGAGTCGTCCTCTTCCTGGACTGCGTCGCTCTCCGGCGTACGGCGTCCGTTTTCGTCCGGAGTGGGTGGTCCTGCGTCTCCGTCTGGGTTCCTCTCCTCAGGTAGGGCGGTGAGCCGGATGTCGTCCCTGTGCACCTTCTTCAGGCGCCGTCCCTCCGTGCGGACTAAGTACGTCGTCCTGCCTAGTCGTCGCCGTACCGTGTATGGCCCGCCCCAGCGCGGGGCCAGTCCCGCGCAATAGTTGCGGGGTGCGGCTGAAAGTGGGTGTAGTCGCGCGAACACCTGATCGCCGACCTGCACGGCGGGTGGAGGATGATCTGTGGTTGGGGTGATCCGGTTGGCGTACCTCTCCTGCCTACGTCTTGCCTCGTCGTGCAGAGTCACCCGTCGTTGGTCACGTTCCTCCGTTGTCTCGTCGGGGTGTGGAGTGCCGTGTGTGGCCCATTCTCCCGGTAAGGGCAGGTTGTGGCCCTGTATCATTTCGGCCGGTGTGCGGCCGGTTGCGGCGTTGGTGCGGCGTCGTACACAGAAGAGGGCGTCAGCCACGTGCAGGTCCCACTGCGTGTGGTCCGCCCCCAGCCGGATCCGGAGCTGTGCCTTCAGTTCCTGGTTCCGGCGCTCTGTCGGGTTCGCTCTCGGGTGGTAGGCGGGCGTCGTGTGGTGCTCGATCTGGTGTTCGTCGCACCAGCCCTTCCAATGTCGCCCCAGGAACTGACTGGCGTTGTCCGTCAACACCGACTGGGGGTATCCCCAACGTGACAGGAACTCCCTGGTCAGCAGGCTGATGATGGTAGGTGTGCGCACGTTCCCGCATGGATACGCCTCCGTCCACCGCGTGAAGAGGTCCGTCACGACGAGGAGGAAGCGTTTGCCGCGCGGCGTGCGGGGGTAGGGGCCCATTACGTCTAAGGCTATCGTTTGGAAGGCGGTGGTGGGTTCCCTGGGTCGTTGTTGCTCCTCGCCGTCACGCCGCCTCGCTTTCCTCGCCTGACAGACCTTGCATTCGCGCACGTACGTACGTCGTATGTGACGCGGGGCCAGTGGTAGTGCCGGGTGACTTCTCGTCGTGTCTGATCGGTCCCCGGGTGTCCAGCGAGGTCGTGGTCGTGGAAGAACCGAAGGACCGCTTCTCGGGCTTCCGTCGGGACGTAGGTCCTCCAGTCTTCCTGGTGTCCGGGTGTGTGAGTCTGAATCAGGCCGTCTTGCACGCGCCACGCCTCGTGTCCGGCGGTCGCTTGCTGGCGGCGTCTTGCCGCGTCTGTTGACGTTTCCTGTGCTCGACGTACCCGGTCCTGGACGTCGGCCACGGTGTTGGGTGGGTCTTCGTCCCCGTCCGCGTCGGCAGTGATGCGCGCGCATGCCGAGTCGTGCGATGCGTGTCCGTGTGGTGTGTCCGGGGGTAGGATCTCCTCCCAGTCGTCCTCGTCCGTCAGCTCTGTTCGGTCGTCGGGTTCCCGCGACAGTAAGTCGGGGAGCTGGTTCTCCGTGCCGGGAACGTGCTCGACGTCGAAGTCGAACGACTGGAGGAATAGCCCCCATCGTATGAGTTTGCCTTTCCGCCCCTGCATCGTACGCAGCCAGGTGAGGCAGCTGTTGTCCGTCCTCAGTGTGAAGCACTTCCCCTCCAGGTGGGGCCGGTACTTCTTCATGGCCCAGACTACGGCTAGGCACTCTTGCTCGTTGCTGTGATACCGGCGTTCGGCCGGTCCGAGCTTTGCGCTAGCGTAGTCGATGATCTCGCTGACCCCGTTCGGGTCCATGTGGAAGAGCACCGCGCCCACACCGAGTGCGCTGGCGTCGGTCTGGAGGTAGAGGCGGCGTCCGGGGTCTACTCGTGTGAGGGTGTGACAGCGAGTGAAGGCGGTTTTTATTTCTTCAAAGGCGCGTTGCGCGGGTTCGCCCAAATGGTACCGTGCCCGTGGTGACAGGAGGTCGGTCAGCGGTGCGATGGTACGGGAGAAGTCGGGAATGTACCCCCTGAGCCAGTTCACTAGGCCGATAAACCGTTGGAGTTGCTTCCTCGTCCGCGGTGGTGCCGCCTCAGCGATCTTGCGCAAGTGAACGGGTTGGGGTCGGTTGCCAGCCGCGCTTACTAGGTGGCCCAGGAATTCGACCTCCTGGTTCCCTATATGACACTTGTGGTGTGCGGCCGTGAGATGGTGTGTGGCTAAGCGTTCTAGGACCAGCGCCAGGTGTCTGGCGTGGTCCTCCCACGTCTCGGAGAAGACGATCACGTCGTCGAGGTACGCGATCGCAAACCGGCCCAGGTACCCCTCCAACACTCGGGTCATCATTCCCTGGAACGTGGCCGGTGCGCACTTTAGCCCAAAAGGCATGGCGCGGAATTGAAACTTCCGCCCGTCTGGTATCGTGAACGCGGTTTTCCCCCTGTCTTCCGCTCGTATGGGCACTTGCCAATACCCAGCCTTCAGGTCGAGCGTACTGAAGACTTTCGCGCGGCCGAGTCCGGCTACGGCGGCGTCGACGCTGATTTGAGGTGGGGGTGAGCTAATCGTGATAGCGTTTAGCAACCGGAAATCGACGCAGAAGCGTAGCGAACCGTCTTTCTTTGGGGCTAATACGACGCAAGCATTGTAATGACTGTTGGACAGTTCGACTACCCCGTCGCGAAGCATGTCCGCCACCTGCTCCCGGATGGCCCTCTGCTCCCGGAACCCGTAGCCTCTCGGGGCCTCGTGTACTGGGTTGTCGTGGGTGGTCGGGATGTGGTGTTCGGTGATGGTGGTGCGCTTCAGTGGGTCGGCTACCGCGAAGACGTCCTGTCTTTCTGCCAACACGCGTTCCACTGCTGTACGGTACTCGTGGCGGAACTGGTCTAAGGTTACTTTCTCCCCCTGACTCTCGGGGGTAGTGCCTATGGCGTACACCGTGAGCCACTCGCGAGTGCCAATGTAAACTCGTCTGGGTTTCATTTCGATCACCGCATCTTGTCCCGCTAACCATGGTTGGCCTAGTACTATCCCTTCGTGTAAGTCCTCTACCACTAGGGCGGTTACTGTGGTGACGTCGTCCCGAATGCGTACCTCGAGTTCGGCTTGCCACACTGTCCTTCCCGGTTGTGTGCTGGTTGCTAACCGCAACTCGGCTTGGTGGGGCTGCAGCGTGCCGGGGGGTACCAGGTGGGGGGCCACGAACACGTGGCTCGCGCCCGTGTCTACCAGGGCCGCCGTGGGTCGCCCGTTGACTTTCACTGGGATGCGGAGTAGGCCGTCGCGTGGGCGGACTAGCTGGTGTAGCTGCGGAGTGGCTGTTTCCGCGGCGGGTGTGGGTTGGCTCGGGTTTCTCGGAGGCGCGGGTTTTACCGCCGTGCCCCCGGGTGGGCGTTTCCCGACGTGTTGGCGGCGGGTGGTGTTTGCCGGCGTGAAGGGCAGTCGACATGCCAGTGGCGGGTACCTGCGGGGCAGCCCAACTGGCATCGCGGTAGTGGGGGTTCCTGTTGTGTCGATGTCCCATCGGGCCTACCAGGTGGTGGTGCGTCCTCGATGGCTCGTCGCGGGCGGTCGGGTGGGTAGCCCCCTGCTTCCCGGTTCTGGACGCTGGCTATTCTCTGACCCCTTGGGCGTCTGACCAGGTCCCGGTCGGTGTTCGGGGGGTCGTAGTGCCGCAGTCCCCGGATGTTCCGTTCCGTGTCTATGGCTTGTCGGACGTAGTCCTCGACTTCCTCTGCGCGGTAACACCGCATGAACGGTTGCAGTTCATTGTGTAGGAGGGTGGTAATGGTTGCGAGCGCGGCGGTTGGTGCGGCACCGGGTGCTACTCGGTTGAACAGTTGCATTTTCTTGGCCAGAAACTGTTCGACGGGTTCGCCGTCGCGTTGGCGTTCGCCATAGAACTGCGTAGTGCATTGGACCAGTGCGTGGTCCGTGTCAAATCGGCGGTTGAATGATGTTGCAAACTCCTCCCAGGGCATGCCGAAGCGTCCCCAGATGCTCCACCATTGGCGGGCGGTCCCCTTCAGCTGTTCGCTCGCTCGCCCCGACCATTCGTCGGCCGGTATTCCGGACCGCGCTAGTCTTACCTCGCAGTGTGTTAGGAAGTCTCTGGGTACTTCGTGCCCTATTCCGCTGAACTCGGGTAGTGCTAACTTCCCTGTGTAGTACGGGTTGCGTGTATGCATCCCCGTGTTTGGTCCGGTGATTGCGATTGGTGGTTGGCTGTATTTGGGTGCCAGATTGGTCCGGGCACTCGTGAGGCCCGTAGTCGGTAGTATGCCTCCTAGTGTGACGTTAGCTGGTGCCTCCGTCTTGAGCGGTACCCATGACCACGGTACTTGGGTGTGCTGCTCGCCGAGTAACGTCTCGCTCCAGGGCTTGCCCCAGGTATGGTCGGTGACGTCCCGGGTGTTCGCGCATTGGCATGTCCTATACCACGGCAGTGATCCCGTCAATAGGTCTATTTCCCTTGGTAATAGGCACCGCGTGCACACGAGGTCTGTAGGTGGTGCCTGCATGTTGAGCTGTATGTTGTACGTTCAAGTTCGCCGTCTGTGACGGGCTGTTTGTAGTCTGGGCGTGTGTTGTAGCGCGCGGGTTTGAGATTGGCGGCGGGCAGGTGCCCGGACAGCCGCACAAAGAGGAGGCGAAAACGGTCCGCGCGGAGTGGGGGTATCAGGATGGTTGCCCGAAGCGGAGAGCGTGAAGCGGGGTGACGAGGTGGGGGTAGGTGCCCGGACAGCCGCACAAAGAGGAGGCGAAAACGGTCCGCGCGGAGTGGGGGTGGTGACGTCGCTCCGTTGCTCGCCTCGCCGTGATGACGTGCGGGGGTGGGGGTGGTTGGAGTGTCCTTTGTCCGCTCGCCTCGTCGCGTCGGTCTGTCTGGCCTTCGACCCTTCCTGTGTCCAAAATGGCCGTTTCGTGTCTCCGCTGTCGCCTGTTGGTGAATTTATTTCGAAAATGTCCAGAAGGGGGAAAAAAAAAATTTTCACGTTATTTTCTGCCCCACGCAGCGGGCGCCAAATGCCGTCGTCCGGGGTCTCGGGTTCGAGTCCCGGTGTGGCTCCTAGTGGGAAAAGGCGGTTCTTGCTACGTATTGTCCGGGTGGGCGCCAGACTAGCTCGGTTCTAGTCGTGAGATTGGGGTCGTGGATGTATGTGCCCCTGCGTGGCCCACTAGGGCCGGCGGCGGTGTTGCGTGAGATGATTTTAAATAAGAGGCGTGGAGTTGAGGTGGTGGTGTCGTACCTTTTATTCATAGGAACGAGTCGTACACAATACAACACTCTACAGAGGTCCCCGGGGGGGTTTACTCGTGGTTCCGTGGCGCCGTATGGTTTGTGTTCCGCGTTACGTGGCCTCGGACGCTGTTACGTCTCAGACGTCTCACTGGGTACGCAGGTAACGTAATTTCGTAACACAAAGGCGGGACGCAAAATACACTGAATTAAGGGGGCGCGCACAGGTTACGTGGCACTCGTTACTCGGGTAACGTAAGTTAGCAATACAAAGTACGGGATACAAAAATACACTGAATTAAGGGGGTGCGCACAAGTTACGTGGCACTCGCTACTCGGGTAACGTAAGTTAGCAATACAAAATACGGGATACAAAATTACACTGAATTAAGGGGCGCGCACACGTTACGTGGCACTCGTTACTCGGGTAACGTAAGTTAGCAGTACAAAATCCGGGACACAAAAATACACTGAATTAAGGGGGCGGACGATTGGAGACGGCCAATCCCGTATGCAAATGTCTCGGCGCGGGTGTTGTGCCCACTGTGGTGAAACACGCACCGCAATTTAGTTTGTCCAAGTTCCCTTGCGGGTTTGTGGTCAGCGCCGTGCGCGTGACCTTAAATAAAGTTCTGTAAGTTACGGGAGGCGGCCCGTGCCGTAGACTGAAGAACAGCCCCGCTGACCAAGTGTGGTGCGGGGTGTCTTTAAATTAATGCGGCCGGATTAGGTCCTGGACCGAAAAAAGGGACCGGGTACTCACGGAGAGGTTACGTAATAAAAGGGGTTCTGTTAATTAGTGACTATATTTACCGGACGTTACTTTCGATGAAGACAAAGGATGTTGCCTCTCCGTGGGACGTAGGTCCGCTCCGGTCCGTGAGCTGCGCTGAACTGCCGAACTGGCATGGCGTCCGAGGGAGGCTCGGCTTCTCTCGCGCCAGGCGTGACCTCATTACGCTAGACTCCAAACGGGTGTGTCTGGAAGAGATTTTATTGTCGCTAAAATCCTAATTTAATGTTTCAGGAGGAATGGGTACGGTTCTTCTCTTGTCTACTCAGGTTTCCGCGGCTTTGCGTTTAATTGCTGTTCGGCTCGCCTGACTCGGGTGGGCCATGGCCAGGGGTGTGTTCCGTTAGCGGGAGCGTATACTGGCGGGTGCAGGTCGGGCTCTGGGGTGGTCGTCGGCCAGACGACGTCAAACTTACAATACGAAACTCGGACGCGAAAATATACAATTCTTCAAATAAAAATAAAATGCAGAGCGTCATATATATATAAACACATATATATATACTAATCTATAAAATATTTGCTTTTCAAGTAACAACATTTCTGGACGCGAATCACACATCTACTTTCTGTGCCCACCGCTAGAATTCGCTGCCTGAATCGTCAACCTTGCTTGCCGCCATCATGCGTAGATGGCAGCTCGAAACAAAACGGTAATTTTAAACTATTGTAAACGGCGCTAATAAAGGCAAAAAAAAAACAAAAACTTTAAAACAATACTAAACTCAGGCTTGAGACCTGGTTTTAGACAAGAAATTTTATTAAAATATTGTCAATCTGGTTAATCTTCAGTAAACAGTTTCACCACACGTTATACTTATATGGCATTACTAAAATATTAACCTGAAAATTTTTAAACGCCATATTATAACACTAAGTATAATGTTGGTTTATTTGTTTTTTGCTTAAACGACTGAAATAAAACTGTGAATAATTCCTACAAACAAACCTTAACCTTGTACAGTAGACTCAACATTATTATTAAATAAAGTAAAGTGTGTAAATTAAGTAAAGTGTGTTGACTTTGCTCCACGTTGTTTGCGCGATTAGCTGTCTAAAGATACATTTTTGAGGTTATTTTTGGGATATGTGACCGAGGAGAATTAAATGAATTACAAAAAAGATTTTTTTAAAAATAATATTGACTTCTTTGTTACTGGATACTCCATGATATAGTCCTAATGGGAATTTACTAGAAAATAATTTACTTTCAATACTATAATAAATATAATATTAAATATATTATATTATTATATTATATTATATATATTATATTATAATATATTATATTATATTAAAATGTTATTAAAAAGTAAAAATAAAGATTTTCCAGTGACAAAATTTGAACCACGTCTCTTGGGATAAAATACCAACATAGTGTCAACGTGAGCCCTAAGACACGATGTGGTTGCCGTATGGACCTTAAACAGTACAGAAATGAACATGTTTATTAATGGCTCTTGCTTAAATAAACACTCCCTGAAGTATGCTAAACATACATTGTACAAATCCATCCAGCAAGTGTAATTCCGATGTTTGAATAAACTAACATTACACACGGGAGTTACAACCTGTATCTATGCGTCGATTTCAGTACACTGTGTAAAATAACATAACACAATGTGCTGCAATGACACCAAACATAATATTAAAATAGAGTTAACGAACATTAAGTTTTGAAGGGGCCTGGCTATTTTTGACGTGACAACGTGTAATAAAACGATGAACCCCGGCTGAACGCACGAAAAAGTGTCCCGTTATGGTGTGTCCCGTTACGCTCATTGTACGCTTGCGCCGCATCTATCTCTCTTCCACTCTATTGGAACAACCATAGATTTGACTTTTTCGAGGCACATTAAACTTGAAACACTCCTATTCGTTTCCTACTTTTCCTATCATCGTCCTACCCTTAACAGAATAACACAGATTGGAAGAAGTTAAATAGCAAACATGTATAAAAGTATAGTTAAAATAATCTCTTCGTTAAAGTAATAAACATATTTGAATTAATGAGTGCAAATAAAAGTAAATTTATCAATTAAATTGTAGATTTCATTTCACTCCTTCTTTGTATCCATACAAAATAGTGATAGTTCAATAAAAATGATTCAATTTTATTCATAAAAGTATGCGATCATTCCATCAATGATTTGTTATGATTTGTCACGTTAAACTATCGTCCGTAAACCGACTTTACAGACAACCAATTTTTTTTCTTGGGTATGCAGGATGTATCTAAAATACACTGTTGCTACACAAGCATGCCCCGTAGGGCCAGCAGAAACGTCAGTGAACACACACGGGTCTGGTGTGTTTTGTTGCACACGGCAACTACTCCGACCGGTAATTTTAATTAAATTAGCATTTGTATTCAGTTGCAATCGATCCACGTGGCTAATTGCCTCTAGCTATGCGAACGGATTATTCTAGCAAAGGAAAATGAAATTTTCGATTTAAAAAAAAAAACACCTTCAAAGACATTATTCCTGATGAAGGAAACAAAAAAAAAATACAAATTGATCGACACTATTATCTATGAAAACCAATGTGTAAATATTCCTGGCGAATTTTTGAATTAGTTAAATGTGCCGTGAATTTCCGTTCCGCTACCTCAAACTGAAGGTTGGCTCAACCGAACCTTTTGCTGCGGGATCTGAATTCGCAGAAAATTATTATGTAATGACTCTGAATTAAACGTCTGCAGTATAACATTATCGAATCGAGCGCAATAACCGGCAAAGAAGAATAAGAAGAAGTGACTTTTACCACGAATATATTGAAATTTCCACCGAACAGCCCTTGATTTATTTAAACGACGGGAATTTACAATGGAGTTTGGCTCACAGTTTGACGTAGTTCCAGAAAGTGCGAGGCCAAACATTTCTGTATTGCGGTGTCAACTTGAAGGAATCGTGTTTCTCTCGTGGCCGGTCACACGTCAGAGCTCACGAGCCGGATCACATGACAGTTTTTTAATTTACAGCAAAAAATAAAACTGTGAATAAAGTAAATAAACCATTGTAAAAAAAATCTGTCATAAGATAAGCTAAAAAAAAAAAGAAAAAAATTGGTTGTCTGTAAAGTTGGTTTACGGACGATAGTTTAACGTGACAACGCCATAACAAAACATTGATGAAATGATTGCATACTTTTATAAATAAAATTGAATCATTTTTATTGAATTATCACTATTTTGTATGGATACAAAGAAGGAGTGAAATGAAATCTACAATTTAATTGATAAATTTACTTTTATTTGCACTCATTAATTCAAATATGTTTATTACTTTAACGAAGAGATTATTTTTAACTATAACTTTTATACATGTTTTCTATTAAAAGTCTTCGAATCTGTGTTATTCTGTTAAGGATAGGACGATGATAGGAAAAGTAGGAAACGAATGGGAGTGTTTCAAGTTTAATGTGCCTCAAAAAAGTCAAATCGATAGTTGTTTCAATCGAGTGGAAGAGAGATAGATGCTGCGCAAGCGTACAATGAGCGTAACGGGACACATCGTAACGGGACCATGTGCATAACGGAACACTTTTTCTTGCGTGCAGCCGGCGTTCATCGATTTATTAGACGTTGTCACGTCAAAAAAAAAAACATTCTGTAACACTGTACTGGCCCTAAAATCTGCGGGGCCCTGGGCTGTTTACTTTTTCGGATGTTCTCACCCGGAAAATTAAAAAAAAATAACTATATATATATTTTGTTTCAAACATTTAAAATTCAACCTGGAACTTAACTTCCGACGATAGTTTTTTTACCTTGTTTATAGGGGTTATAGTCGTAACATTTTTTTTTTAAACAAAAAATTTACTAAACAAAAAACGCAGCAAGTAGACCAATGGACATTACGGTAAATTTAAACATGTTACTGACACAACGCTTCAACTGAACTAAAGAATTCCGAAAATATTTAAGGCATTGGCACAGATTAGGCCTTTACCAAGCACCCAAACGAATTAAAAAATAGTCATCTGGGAAAAAAAAACTTGAAAAATTGAGACGGAATTAAGATTAACATCATATATTATACGAAGCTCCCATTGAACACAATGTTAATGATGGGTTCGACTACTACTAGCGCCGTTCGCAGGCCGCCACGAGCTTCACTAAGCCAACGAGACACGCCAAGGCAAAGGATAGGAAGTTGCCAGACCTGTCTGTATAACTGTGTGACAGATGCACCAAACGAGAGCGCGTTTAAAATTCAAGGCAACGCCATCTATTAAGTCCATAGCTAAACTGTTATTAGCGCCGTTAGTTCGCTAGCGGCCGCGATCTACACTAAGTGGACGGGTCTCACCAAGATAAAGGATAGGAAGTTGCCTAACCTCACGATAAATACAACGTTGTTCAAAGCATGGAAAAAAAAAAAAAAAAAATACTGTGCTTGGTCCCGCTGAAAATGGAACTGTAAAACACTAGTCTTTTTTGCCAACGGTAAATTATTTTACACCACGTTATTGATTAGTTGGATACATAAAAAAATTACATGCTACCTAGGTCCTAGGTGAACCCGTTAAAATATTTCGTAATGAAACCAAAATACGATGTCAAAAATGGATGGGATTACTAAGCATATAAATTATTAAGTAAGCACCTAATTCAGATATTAGGGAAAAAGGGTAAAAATCAGAAATATTTTTAGAAGTTTACTTTTCATATAAAATCCTTATAATGAGTCGATAAAAAATTTTTCGAAGACAGTTACAGATAGCGGTTTTTAGTTCTATAGTTACAGACAGGAAAAATTCGCGGTTTCAATGACATCTAGTATTAGAGTCCACGATCATCTATGTACTCAAGCAAATTACACTTGCTCATAGGCTACTGACTTGTGACACCTGTCAAATGGGATGCCTGTGATTCGATTTTTCTTTTGTTGAGGATTATTAATTGGGATCACAGACTTCAGGTTAAATGTGGCCCAATCACTCAAGCAGCAGAAAGGTATTTATTTTCTAGTTTATCGTGAAATCAAGCAGTAGATCTTTCCGGTCTCTACCTATAATATTGTTCAAGTGCTTGAAACAATATTTATTTGAGCTGGAATTGAAATATTATTGAAAGAAAATCTACAAACCTTATTATTTTTGTGAAAGTTGGGTAACAGTATTTGGAAAGTTGTTTTAAAATATTAAATTAGTTTATTTATTAACTGTTTAAAGTTATTCATAAATAATAATAATTTTAATGCTCAAATTTTGTTTCCAATTTCAGGTTTATTAAATGCAAAAGTTCGTCAACTAATTATAAGAATATTTTATTTTAATATAAAAATTTCAAAACCTTTATATGTACCTACCTAAAATATAATTTAGTTTCCAATTATTTAATAAGAATTTTTAAATAACCTTGTGTGTAGTTATGGAAACGGTTCAGATTGTACAGTAATATTATAGGTAAAATTAATATGAAGATAAAAAACCTTCACTTCTTTCATCATTTTTTTTTTTTTTTTTTTTGGAATTTGTTGCCTTTTATGGTAATAACAGTACTTTTACACGAATTCGGGCTAAAAAATTAAATATTTGTCTTTAATGGAATAATATTTGAAAAGGTTTATCTATTTGAATTTAATTGAAAATATAAATTTTAATACATTTTCAGTAGCTTTAAATATATCTAAAAGTGGACTTTCAAAGTCGGAATCATCACTCGAAACCCACGGCATGCGTCTCTCCGACATCGCGAACTAGTCTATCCTGTCTGGCCGCCTGGCGCAACGAACATAGCGAACATAGCGAACATAGTATGTGACCTCGGGATAACTCACATAGACACACACATCGAAAGATCCTTACATGCGCTAAACATTTGAAGCAACAATTTAATATGTTGTTTATATATATATCCTGTTTATGTTAAAATCCCAGGTAAAATGTTCCATCATCGACCAGCGTTTTTTTATTAATCTCTAAACATACTATTTTTCTAACTACAGTAAGCTTACCCAAACATTATATAATTTTTGTTTATCATAACTGATGCACTCTTCTGCCCTCATTAAAAAAAAATAATAAAACAATTTTTTTTAAAATTTATTTTTCTATAATGCTGTTTATTGATGTGACTTTTCAGATATTGGACTATAAAAATAAATCTATGCCATTTGCTTCATTAAAATCTTCCTCTGTCCTATCTTAATATTAAACCCATTTTTGAATTTCAAAAAAAATTCAAATTTAAAACACTCCATTTCATCTCTGGAGCCATGTTCTAAAACCACGTATCTTCGCAGCAGTACAGACAGCATGGTCTTCATTGCCATATAAGCATAGCTCTTGCCAAGGCACATCTTACGCCCGTAGGAAAACGGGATAAACGAACAAGCAGGACGACTGGCACTATTCTCTCCGCTGAACCTGTCAGGATCAAATGTGTCCGGATTCGGAAAATATTCTGGATTCCTATGCACTAGATAAATTGGGATTACGACAATTGTGCCTGCTGGCAAAGTGTAGCTGTTAACACTGACATCTTCGTCAACCCGCCTTGCCACAAGTGGAAGAATGGGATAAAGTCGCAATGTCTCATTTATCACTTTTTCCAAATACGCCATTTGTTGCAGATCTCTTGTCGTGACAGGCTGGCTTGTATCTTCGCCGAATATGCTTGCCTGCTCTTGTAGGACTTTCCTCTGCACATCTTGATGTAATCCCAGCAGCATCAGTGTGGTCGCTACGGTGTAGGCTGTGGTGTCTGTTCCAGCTGCGATAACGAACATGGTCTGGTCCTGTAGTTCCTCTATGCTCAATAGTCCTGGATTTTCCACCATGGTTGAAACCATGTGTTCCAGAAACCCCAAACGTGGCTTTGGTTTGTCGGTCGCCTCAGGTGTAACATATGGTTTTCTCGAACCAAGATACGAATCCGTTTTATCTTTTACTAAACGAGTTACAAAATCATGAATAGGTTTAACCAACGAAATAAGCTCATAATAAAAACTTTGAAACTTATGAGTCCAATGAAACCACAACCACGGTGTTTATAATGACAAGGCTCCCACTTCAATCATTTTTGGGAAGTTTTCTACAACACTGTGCTGATGATTTTTACCTTGTATGTTCATCGGCACGCCCAGACTCGTCTCGGAGAGCATCTCCAGAGCGCAGGGCATCGAGTAGTCCGCCATGTTGAATGGCTCTCCGTGGCAGCGTTCCTCCAGCAGGTCAGCCATGCGCTGGCTCTTCTCGTGGAAAGTGCTGACGTATGAGTCGATGATGCGATTACTGAAGGTCGGTTCCATTAATTTTCGGAATTTCTTCCAGTCTTCAAATTTGGCAGTAAGCAACGAATTGCCGAAGACTATGCTAACTGGGTTGTACATCATTGGCTTACTTAAAGTTTTGCTGCTACTTAAAATTACTGATATGTCCTTAGGGTCTATCATTCCAACACATAGTAGCGGTCCAACCCACAGTTTACACACGGCACCGTAGCGGTCGCGTAGTTCCTTTATGTAGCTCAGTATATCTGCCCTGTGGGCGATCACTTCACACGTATTGCCCAGAAGAGGAATTCCAGTGGGTCCAGGTATCCCGGCACCCAGCTGGAAGTAGCGGCTCCTCTGGAGGTACCACCTCACGGCGATGCTGATAATAGCGACGGTGGCTGCTGAGAGACAGCAGAAGGTCCATGACTGAAACAAGTCCATCGCGAGACTATAACGTGGCGAAGTGTTCGGAAAGAAGTATTTAAATGAGCCCAGCGTATTTTAGCGGCCTCGCTCTTAGAAGTAGGCCATGGACACCTCTACACAAAATCATGTTTTAGATTTTTACGAGATAGCGTCTTATTAAGTATAATTAGTGGTTTAACAGAAAGAAAAACACCATTCTCGCTTTTCAAGTTTGGGAAAAACTACTTTTTTGTTTATAGTTTTAATGATGACTTGACTGTCTGGTTAAAGTATACTCTCTTGTTGAAAAAACCTTATACTTGGCAATTTTAATTAAAATATGATTCTACAACTCCCAAGACTAAGTGTTTGCCATTTTTTCAGATTGCATACCCTTCAGACAAGCATAAATGTTAAACATATAAAAGTTTAAAATAAACAGGAAAATAATTGTGGCACTGACATTGAAAAGGAGATAAGTGCCTTTTTTTTTTTTTTTTTTTTTTTTTACTAAAATGACATTTACCCAGAAAATAATTTCCTGTCACAAGGCCAATAGCTCTGAAAAGTAGGCAAGTGCCTATGGCGTTTCATTATTTGGATTCAATTAGTCGTAGAGACACTGAGGTAACTCCATTACAGTTGGCATAGAGAAATAGGTAAGTGCCATTACCCAACTAACAAGCAATAACCTCCATGCCACAGTTATTGCTTGTATTTATAATTGTATCTATGACATTCACACGTTCACCTACTTTATTAATTATTTGTGACATCTTCCTTGTTACATTATCTATGATATCAATACCGTATGTTTACATGTTTACCTTTCACTTGAAGATGGCACGAAAGAAAACTGATTACCGTTTACCAGATAAGGTAAGTGTAATGGAAATATTGTTTTATTCATTGTACGTATGTTCCACTGTATTGTATTCTAATATAAGTAACAGTCAATTGTACAGATTGTTACACTTTTGTTTTAGGGCAGTTGCAAATGTCGCTACAAGTGTCATTCTCTTACAACGAATGATTATCGGATTCTTCATTCTGAGTTTTGCAGTTTAACACCAGAAGCACAAGGTACATATCTAATGAGTCTCATTAATTTGACTAACATATCACGACGGCGTCACGGTAAATAGGACGATTCTTCCCAAAGTAGAAGACAAACATCTGCAACATATAATGTTCCATCAAAAGGTGGAAACACACTGGTGTGCAACAAAACATTTAGAGAGATATTCATGATTACCAAAAAGAAAAATGAAAATCTTTTGACACGTTTGAAGAAAGGTTATGTGGTATTAAAAGATAGTCTTGGAAAGAATCCTGGGCACTTTAAAGAAATTGACCTAAAATTCTTGGTCTCTGGACACTCTTATATGCCTCGCGATCGCGAATTTGGTGTGATTGAAAAAAGGAAGGATGTTTTTAATTGTATGGTGCCAGAATAAATTTAAACAAGACTTCAAAAACCGTTTATCGTGGTTCCGATGGAAAGAAGCGATTTGTTTGATGTTGGAAAAGCATGTGACAATTTCATAAACACAAGTTCATTGAAGATATCTTCGAAATCCTGGATAAGAGTGTCTGAGGTAGATCTGCCCAAGATAAAAACAAAACAGAGCTTCAATGAGGTGGAAGATTGGGAGAACATCATCTTCAAGAAGGGAAAGTACAGTAAGTTTAAAGACATAAGTGAGTTTGACACGCAAGAAAAATCTCTATCACTCAATGAAGGAAAAAAGAAAGATCTACTGTAGATGCTGCCATACATGGACCAAAAGTACCACACATTTTATCAAGACATTTGTAAATAATGTTACAAAAATGTCGGTGGTATTATGATTATTCGTTTAGTTTTTAAATACTAAAGGAATAATAAATATTTGTCACCATTCTACATGAAACGACAGTTCAGTCCCTCAGACAGGGCAGCTGGCTCCTAAAAACCTGCATGTCGATATTCATTTATTCTATATATTTATATTTTATATATATATATTATATATTTATATATAATATATAATTATATATATTTATATTCCATATATATTTATATTCTATATATGTTATATATAAATTTATCTATATATTTATTTTGTCTCAATTTATACTCATTTGTTTTTTTTTATTTTCCTGAACAATTTCATCAATGGCCCTTACCTCCTATTCATTGTCATATTTATGGCTAGATGGTTTTTTTCTTCTCCTGAAAAATTTCATTAATGGCACTTACCTCCCTTTCAATGTCAGTGCCTCAATTATTTTCACGGTAATTTTTGAGTACCCAAGTCTACACAACGAATTATGACCAAATATATAATTTTATATAGAGAATAGAGTCTTCTAGTGCCTCGTAAACGATTTAACAAATACAAACATTCAGACACATTGAGAATTAAAATCATTTTGCGTTAAAAGAGTAAAACGGCAACGTGTGAGGTGCACAGTGGCGAATCTCTTAAGCACGTGTTAGGACGTGAATTAAAATCCCAGTCAATTTTGTTAATTAGTACTTATTAATTTAATATATTATTCTTATTTTTATCAATACTTATAATTATTTCTATAGTTTATTATAATTAGTCAATAATGAAATGTAGAGAAATCCAACATTCGTCATACTATAGAGAGTCAAGAAAATGTTAGCCTTTATATATACGACACCAAATAGAATAAAATAATTACTTGGTTAAATTTTCACTGTTTAATCAACACAAGAACGTTAAGGTTAGATTGTATGAAGCATTTAGAGATTGATTTCTTTCATTAAGCAAAAAATAAATATAAATACATATAATTTGTGATATAATATGTGTTTTAAATAATATAAATTAATATTGTTAAAATGTTTCTATTATTCTGCAATTAGTTTTTTAATTGTACTTAAAAGATAGCACCGCGTTCGCAAAGCTTTAAAAAACAATATATATACTTTATATATATATATATATATATATATATATATATATATATATATATATATATATATATATAAAGAACGCGAAGTCTGTTCCAATAAAGTTGTCTGAATAATAAATTAAAAAATATATTTAAATTTTCTATACCTTATTATGGCTATTCAAGTTAACACAATGTGTTACGGAAATTTAAATTTAAGATGATAGTTGGGCAAAAGAAAAAGCACCGACCTCCAAAAACGATGGAAAATATCATGTCCTAACAGATTGATTATTCTTGTCAAAATTATGATGGTTTTCTCCGTGTGCTCCTGATTATTCCCGTGGTTTCTCCAAGTGCTTCTGGTTATTTGTGTGGAATCTAACTCTGCATGAAGGCTTGTTTACTTACTTAGACATGTCATTTTATACAAGGTTACATTTAGTTGGTGAATTTCTGCTACTAAATCACTACTTGTATTATTTTTATCAGATGGAATTAAAACAAAATATCATTACTCAGTCAAATAATAATAAAACTCTGATACATCTGAGAAACACTTACAGGAAGGACGAACTTCCTTCTACTCGGAATCTAGCGAAGCCATCCTTCTTTTGTGATCGTTAGTGAGCATCCCGCATCCTACATAAAATAACTAAATATTATTTACCTGCAAGCAACACGTGTCGTCATCTGTTGGTAAGAATCGAGACTACTTAGAACGGGTTATTCTGCATGAGATAAATTAACTCTCGCTGACGAAATATTTAAAAACTTCTATTTAAGTAATGGTTTCAATTTAAAACTTTCAGTTTGCATCTGACATTAGTCACAGAAGCTAACATGTATCCTGGTCCGTTGTATGTAGCTGTATCAAAACGTCATCATTGTAGATACTGCAGCGAGGTGTTTACATTGAGAAGGAATGCTAGACGTTATGAGAGAGGCGAGTGTATTTTGGGACCTTGTCAAAAACCATTTAGTTGCAGTCAGTGTCAGAAATCCTTTGGTTGAAGATATTTATTGAATAGACATTGCAATACCTGTACAACTAAGGTGAATAAAGATAACGAAGACTGTGCTACAACATCGAAAAGAGGAATGAAGGCGAAACATTAGACGGCAATAATAATTACTAAGAATGTAAAAAAGCTAATGCTGAAAATACTGCTCTAGATCACGATAGTAATTTTAAATTTAAAACAGACGAAGAAAGAAGCAACCTCATTAGAAATGAAAATATATTTACACCAATAGGTATCTAGTCGTCTCCATGAAAATGTGAACGACGGAGAACCACCTGAAGCTGACAAGGATGAAGACTGTGATGTACCATCTGAAGCTGACATGACCGAAGACTGTGGTGACACATCTGAGGCTGACACGATCGAGGACTGTGCTGACACATCTAAGGCTGACATGATTGAGTACTGTGCTGAAGCACCTAAAGCAGGCAAGATCAAAGACTTTGATGGTGCCTGAGACCAAAAAGATGGAATGACGTAATAAAAAAAATTATCCTGTTCAAGCTTGTGATGATCACTAGCTCGATGATGAAAGTGACCTTGTGATTGGTGTTAGAATGGAAGACACCAGAGATAATAATATTTATTATAAACATGCAAGGAAGATGAACGAAGCAGAAAATATTGATTATACCTCATGGGAAGATCCTAACATATTGATTGGCTGACTAAGACTTCTACATGGTTCACTTTGTGCAGGAAACTATTCGAGAATCAAAGAAATAAACTTCATACTCAAAAAACTGAGGGAAGCTGGCTACATACAACAATGACTTCATTTAAATGTATGTGTATAAATTTGAAGAAAATTTAATTTTTTTTTTCAAAATGTATTCTAATATTTCTAGAAATCTGATTTCCAAATAAAACTTATAACTTAAAGGTGTAAAAATCGTCACCACTGACAGACAAAATGTAGACTAATAAAGTCATGCAAGTAATCATGACAAGTTCGATCAAAAAAAGTAATTGAAATCAGTTGGAGCTAAATGTAGATGGTGCATATGGAGCACTTTGAGGAATTGGAACACCTGCAACAATTATAACTTTGGTGTTCTTGTAGCAATTGTAGCTTTGGAGCTTTGGAGCTGTTGGAGCTTTGAAGCTGTTGGATCTTTTGGAGCTTTGGAGCTTTGGAGCTTTGGAGCTGTTGGAGCTTTGAAGCTATTGGAGCTATGGAGCGGTTAGAGCCTTTGAAGCATTGATAGATGTTGGAGCTTTGGAGCTTTATAGCTGTTGGAGCTTTTGGAGCTGATTCAGCATTGGAGCCAAATACATTTTTATTTTCCTTGGCGGTATCATGCAGAATATTATAAATCAGCTTACTGATGATGTAGCAACAAACTTTCCTTTAAAATATAATGTGTGGCTGGACTGCATATATGGCAAACCATATCCATTCGATGACAAAGTGAAGAAGTGTGCATTAAAGACATCGGCTGCAGTAATTTACAGTTCTAACGATGTGCAAACTGTTCAACACAGTCTCCAGAAACTCTGTCAAAAAGAGGAAGACTACGTCAGTAAAGGTTCTGGTTGGTCTCTGTCTAGTACAAACCGATTGGAGCTTAGAATTAGTAATTTCACACCGATGCGGAACTAAATGTTTATGAAATTGTTAACTTTCGCAAGTGTTTCTGTAGTAGAATAGAAGATATGTAATAAAATGTATTTTGTAAAAGAATTTATGCTGTTCTATTTACGAACCTGTCACTTTTATGCTAAATTGATGTTATATTAAATTAATTTTATATCGTCCAGGAACGAACCAAGTTTCGAATCAATCATTACTTTAATGAACGAATGTTTTGATGAATTTTGGATTTTTTCCCGAATCTCTAGCTATTTAATTACACGACTCCTACATGGAGTACAAATTTCTGGATGGCAGGCACCTCAGTAATAATAAATGATTACTGTACTCTAGCGGGTTAGAATAAAACTAGCATGATGGTAATGCACTCTATAAGACGAGCACACGCACAAGATGGTGTTCTCCAGCAGACGAAAACAAGATGATGGCAATGTCCTCTAGCAGGTGGTAGCTTCTGGTAGCATATACTGAACACAAAATGTCGGATTCATGATGGTCGTCAAGGTCAAAGTCAAGGCCAAAGTTCAAGGTCAAGGTCAAGTCAACAGTAGAGGTCAAAGGTATGGTGAACAGAAAATTATACTTACATGGCATCAGCACACTCTAGCAGATGGAAACAAGATGGCGGCCTCCAGCGAACGAAGACAAGGTGGCGGACATGACTTCATACCAGTTGACGAATTATGCCTTGGTATTGGTGGTGTCAGGTCAGTCTAAATGGCTTCCGTGGAGGTAGGATCTGCCGTTTTTTTATTTTTTGTTCTTACCAGTTTAGAACGAACCAAGGACGGGAATCGTTCTTATCAATCAGTATTCTAGTAAGTTAATTTTTTGATGAATTTTGAACTTTTTTAAAATTAAAATCGGATAATAAATAAAGATTTTCAAAATGGCATCTGTAACGATGATTCATACAGTGGTGACATAATTCAAAATTTTGGGTGTGCTGTAAGACCCTTTTATTACTTTTTTTGAGAATTTTTTAAATCCATTATTTAATTACTGGATTACTCTCGCCGGAAATCGAATTGAGGACCGAAATCGTTTAAATAACTAAACCTTTGAAGTAGGCAATTTTTAAAATTATTTTTGGTATTTTTTCGGAATTTCTAGCATTAAAATTACAGTTTTTCAAGATGGCGGTCGTAACGAAACATGCAACGGTTTTCCAGTAGCTTCCATGTAAGAAGGATTGGTCTTTGTAATTTTTTTTGCCCTCATCGGGTTCGAAACCAAGGACTCCGAGCTCCATGTTATAAGTGTAAATGTTTTATAATTTTTTAAAAATATTTTTTTATACTTTTTTTATTATTCAGTTCGATTGATTAATTTTTCATAAACTTTAAAATTTTTCCCGATTTTCTAACATAAAAATGACGTATTTTCAAGATGGCGGCCGTAACGTAAATTGGAACGATGACGTCATAATCAAAGATAGCGGTCATAATCCTAGATGACGTTAGAGGCTTATCAGAGGCTGTAGACATGGATGTTTAAGCCTCTTTTAGGAATTTGTGTTCTTTCTAAGGCAAAATGACTTTTGAGGTTTTCGAAATCCTAATTTTTGAATTGTGAATTTTTTTTGAAAATTTCGGCGGAATTTTTTTCAAAAAAATAAAATGGAAATTTTGGCCAATTTTGAGGAATTTGGGGCAAATTTCGGCAAATTGTGAAGGTCAAAGTTCAAGGTCAAGGTCATCATAGATGGCCGCCGTGACGTCACATTCCAAGATGGCGGACTGTCTCCTCGCTCATCGCCAATGCCCGGATGCCCTTTTGTATACTACTCCACGTTTATGTGTGCGCACCAGGCATAGCCCTGGCCATCAGGTATAGACCCAGTTACAATCTGATGAGTGCGCACCAGGTATAGACCCGGTCACAACTCTAATAGGTGTCCAACAAGTTTAGCCCCAGTTTTCACACCGATAGCCGCAAAACCAGGTATAGGCCTAGGATAGAAAGTTGCCATACCTTACTGTGTTTGTGCCCGTTAGGCGGAAATAGAGGAATGACACACACACACACACACACACTCACTGTTTGTATGTCTTTGAACTTAATTTATTCTGTTATGAAAATTAATTTAACAATTTTTCACTCCTTTAGGAAAATAATTTTATAGTAATACTAGATAATGACCGGCATGCGTTGCAAATTTTTTTTTGTAATTTTGTAAATTCTCTCTTTATCTCTCTAATTCTCTATCTCTCTATGTATATCTCTATAACTCTCTCTATCTTTCTATTTATATCTCTATCTCTCTATATCTTTCTACATATATATCTCTATATATCTTTCTACATATATATCTCTATATATCTTTATAGCAGACCCGACAGACAGTGTCCTGCCCAAATGTACATATGGCGGTAAGTATTTCTACGCTGGACATTTTGTATCTTCTCATTATACATACCCCTCCTCTTGGGCACGCCACTGCCGTTACCAAAAACCTTTCCCATGTTTACGCAGAAGGCAACAACAATGCAAAAGCCCGTTGCCATGGAGGCTAATTATCAACAATGCTTAGTTTTTTTTTGCTTTTAAAGCGTGTTTTTTTTTAAGTTTTTTCTTAACTCAGAATCGAGATAAAATATCCAATTGTGAATCTAAACCATCCTCGAATCCCCGTGAACTCACACAAAAAATTTCATCAAAATCGGCCCAGCCGTCTAGGAGGAGTTCAGTGACATACACACGCACACAAGAAATATATATAAAGACTAGCTGCAGTACCCGGCTTTGCCCGGGCTGAACACCGGGTGATATATTGTCCGCGAGTTACAGCAAAATGGATAGCGATATGTCCAGTGTGGTGGACATTAAGAAATGACACATAATTACTGTTTGTGTATCTGTGACCTATGGTTTTCTGTTTACCCATGGCGATCGGTTGAAAGGTTTAGTAGTTGATGCGCTACAGCGCCATCTAGCGGCGAGTTACAAAAAAAATTGTTAGCATAAAAACCTTCTCCATGATAAAAAACACTTCGATGTGCCAACTTTCATGGCGATCGGTCAAACGGTGTAAGAGTTTATCGACGACATACATGCCAACATCCAATTTATATATATTCTTATATTTCGAAATTTTGGGGCTTTCACTTTTGCGGAAAGTGGATGTTCAGGGCCTCGAATGGTTTGGAACACTCCATCTCGAAAGAATAGATATTTGAAATTCCTGAAATTGTCGAAATTTTGGGGCTTTGTTTCCAGTGGGGGGCGGGGGGTTCGAGGACCCTGAATGGCTCTACTTAAAATCGAAAGAGATAGATTTTTCAAATTTTTTAAACTTTCGAAATTTTGGGGCTTTAACCACCTGGAGGGGGGGGGGGGGGTTGACGTTGAGGACCCCGAATGGCTTGGAAACACTCCAAATCGAAAGAGATATAAAGGAATATAAGAATGTAGGCATTTACTGTACTCCTATCTACCATAATAACAATATTGACAAATAGAAAGCTTATTACCTACCTATTAATAATTATCTAAATAAATTAATAAATAACTCTATGTTTAAGAATTTACGTACATACATAATATTAAACTTCAAACTATACACAAAAAAAAACTAAGGATGTTTGTGAAACTATATTTATTTGTCATAATGTTTAAAACATTTGTAGGATTTCTTTATATGTAAAACTGTGGTGGCAATATTCCGCTTATCCAAAGGAGTATAGAAATTAATAGAGACATCACTCCCTGTACACACCACAAATCTTTGAATTAAGTATAAAAAAACATAGTCCAAAATGAAACAAAAAGTATAAATAACAACTAATTTGACAAAAAAATTATACAACTGTATGGCAATGTTAACATCCGCCTGAAATTTAATAGAAGTAGGTAGGTAAGAATATATATATAATAAATTAAATGAAATTAAAACATACATAAATAAAATTAGCTCACACTCAACCAAACATAATGTTTAATATGAAATAAAGGAAGTTGGCAATTACACGTAGCTATTCTAATTAATAAAAAAATCAACTTTCCTGAAATAGTTAAATTCAAATTTTTCAACAATATATTACATAATTGATAAATATTTCTGGTCTTCGGTCTCAGCAGCCCTAAGACTCTTGACGCTCAGAAGATAAATTATAAACACTAAACCAAACTCCTTGCAAATAAGTAGGTAATGTAAAAAAAATAACAATATTGACAAATAGAAAATATTAGTAGGCCCTACCTACCTATGAATAAATTTCGAAGAAATTTATAAGTTTAAGAATTTATGTACCTACATAATATTAAACTTGAAACTATCCACACAATAAAAACCTAAGAATGTTAATGAAACTATTTTTTTTATTTGTCATAATACCTAAAATACGTATGTTTCCAAAATGAAACAAAGTATAAATAATGACCAATTTGACAAAAAAAAAAATTGAACAACTCGAATGACATTGAAAACATACACGTGAAATTTAAAAGAATTATGAGTGCCCTAGGTAGGGAGGAAAAATATATATAGAAGAAATTAAATTAAAAAATGGGTGCGTGTACTTAGGTACGCGCATGTGAAGTTATACTTCTTTGGCATCATTAAAAAATAGTTTTTAATGCATGCAAAAATATTGCGTGGAGTCCCTCCGCGTGGAAGAAGTGAAACTTCGTAATGTGGAAACGAAATAGGAAGGGGTAGAAATTGATTTTTAGTGAAATCATATTGTATCAAATAAAAAAAAATAAAGGAAATAAATTTGTAACGATTCATAGATCGATCTTCAGAGAGAGAGAGAGAGAGAGAGAGAGAGAGAGAGAGAGAGAGAGAGAGAGAGAGAGAGAGAGAGACCTATTGAATGTCTATAAAACTAACTTTTTTATGAGAGCAGCTTTCATGAAATATATCATGAAATCATTCAACGATAAAACCTGTATATTTAATTAAGCGGACGGGTTCGCCCCAAGGAGAAAATAAAGCGGCGAGACCTCGTGGACATAGAGAAATGACACACTCACTATTTATGTGTCTATGAAACATGATTTTTTTCTGCTATTTAAATTGTAATATACAAAAACGGTATTGAAAATTGAAACAAATATGGCAACACTACAAACTGTCAAGAGCTTTTTTTTTCTTACTCTCTACTTAGTTCCTTACAATAGCAAAACGTAACGTAATGGCTTGAAAGCTATTGCTCGGCAGACATAGAGGAATGACACTAACAGTTTGTATATCTATGACACACATTACATTTTTTAGTTTTTTCTTAACTCAGAATCGAGATAAAATATCCAATTGTGAATCTAAACCATCCTCGAATCCCCGTGAACTCACACAAAAAATGTCATCAAAATCGGTCCAGCCGTCTAGGAGGAGTTCAGTGACATACACACGCACACAAGAAATATATATATATAAAGATGTGGCCTATGTGTTATGCCAAATCTCATCCAAATCAGTTAAGCTAATTGAGTAACACACACATTCACTCCTATGCAACCCATGCAGCAAAAACACAGCTTCAATAAAGCAAATGTCTTGCTGGCACGCCATTGAAATACTTGATTTTTATACTTTTACTAGCTGACCCGGCGAACTTCGTACCGCCTTAGCGTAGCAATGATGCACTACTTTATTTTGTATAGCTGACCTATCTTAGGTATGAGTACCTATTCAATTTGAACTGGAATCTATAATATCCTCCATATAAAAATGAATCCATAATTCCCTGGTATCACTATAACTGAAAAGGACCTTACTAATTTAATTAAATAAAAAACATAATATATATTGTCAAAATAGTGTTTATTCCATAGGATTAAATAATTCCACTAATGATTTTACAAATTGATATTGAACAACTTGGCATTTTTAAGTAAACAAAGAGCTCAATACCACGCGCGCTCTATAAATCAACTAATAGTCTCTGTACCCCTCACTGCTTCTCTCTACTCTAATGCTTTTTGATAAACTATATTTTTAGTTTTATGTTCTGGCGCGTAAATAAATAATGTTGATGGTTTTCCGACATGGGAACAGGCGACATATAATTGGCCATGTGAAAAACATGGATATTCTAGGTTGATGCCACATACACTTAGCGACTGCCCTTGCGATTTATTTATTGACATTGCAAATGCAAGCCGCACTGGAAACTGTAAACGCTTAAAGCTGAATGTCATAAGGTTACTTTAAAAATATTTATATTGTACAAAGTGTTGGGTTAGTTTGGAAATAATTTTATATATGGTGGTTCAGTATTCTTAAATTTTCTAATTTTCCGTTAAATTTTTTCTTTCATAAGAACCTTCTCGTGACAATAACAAACACAACAAAAAAAGAATTAGTGAAATCGGTCCAGCCGTTCACGCGTGATGCCGTGACCAAGGAAAACGGGTTTCATTTATATATATATAGATTGAATTTTTTAGTATTAATTTTATCACGTTAATAAAATCTTAAATTAAGTTTAGCTAAATGTTAACATGACATTCATTGACTGTCAGGCGGTACGAAGTTCGCCGGGTCAGCTAGTTGATAATATTAGGTATAAAATTATAATTGATAGATACATACGTCTGCTTCGTGTTGATTGGACTACAGTGGTCCTGACGCCCCTGAGCCAGTTACAAACAAGGAGACCCAGTTGTTACCCAATGACGCGTGACCGCGGCCTATAATGTGGCCTCCTCATCAACCAAAGAGCTTTATAAAAAAAATTGGTTGTCTGTAAAGTCGGTTTACGGACGATATTTGAACGTGACGTCATAACAAAACATTGATGAAATGATTGCATGCTTTTATGAATACAATTGAATCATTTTTATTGAATTATCACTATTTTGTATGGATACAAAGAAGGAGTGAAATGAAATCTACAATTTAATTGATAAATTTATTTTAATTTGCGCTCATTAATTCAAATATGTTTATTAATTAAACGAAGAGATTTTTTAAACTATAACTTTTATACATGTTTGCTATTTAAATTCTTCTAATCTGTGTTCTTCTGTTAAGGATAGGACGATGATAGGAAATGTAGGAAACGAATGGGAGTGTTTCAAGTTTAATGTGCCTCGAAAAAGTCAAATCGACGGTTGTTCCAATCGAGTGGAAGAGAGATAGATGCGGCGCAAGCGTACAATGAGCGTAACGGGACACAGCGCAACGGGACAATGTGCGTAACGGGACACTTTTTTTTGCGTGCAGCCGGCGTTCATCGATTTATTAGACGTTGTCACGTCAAAAAAACTGTGAATAAAGTAAATAAACCATTGTAAAAAAACTAAATGTCATAAGATAAGCTAAAAAAAACTCGTTCTGTAACACTGTACTGGCCCTAAAATCTGCGGGGCCCTGGGGCTGTTCACTTTTTCGGATGTTCTCCCCCGGAAAAATAAAAAAAAACTATATTTTTAGTTTCAAACATTTTAAACTCAACCTGGAACTTTACTTTCGACAATAGTTTTTTTTACACACTTTATATTAGCTTCACCTGTATGTTTGTTTGTTTGTTTGTTTGTATGTTTGTATGTTTGTAACCGACTCCTTTGGGTGCGATTTTGACCCATTTTAAACGGCCATATTTCAATCAAACTTTGTAGATTTATCGAGGACCGCTGACAATACAATAATTTTATTACTTTAACCCGAAAAGTGAAAAAAAAGGGGGGGGGGGGGCATAGGGACAACCAACCCTACTTTTTTGCTATGGGCAATAACCATGCTTTTTGTATGTCCATGAGTCCGGGGCATGGTGGTAATTTTTTCCGAAGTCTTTGTGTGTGTGTGTGCGCGCGTTGGGTAGGGGGGGGGGGGGGGGAGGAGGAGGAGGTCCGAAACCCCGAAATTTCAAAAATTTCAAAAATTGATTAGCTCTTCCAAGCAATTCGTGGTCCTCAACCTCTCAACCCTCCCCCCACCCAGGGCCTTCGCGCACCATAAGACCTTCTCGCGGAGGAGGGGAGAGAGAGAGAGAGAGAGAGAGAGGCAACGGCCCTTGTATGTTAGTATGTAACGGAATCTTTGAACACGTTTTTGACCCCTTTCAAAACGTCTGATTAACTCGAAATTTGGCAACTGGTAGTGTCTTTGCGCCAAGACCAAGAAGGTAAACTACTAGGCGCGCCGATGACCTATTTCTCAGATAAGTTACCGACTTTGAATAAAATGAAATTTTCGGAGAGGGAACCTGAGAACCGGCTATCTTATCCACGGGAGACAGCAGGCGCCCAAATTGCTCATTTCTCGAATAAGTAACCGACTTAGAATAAACATCAATGACTTCCCGATTTTATTGAAAATCATTGTTATTTTTAGTAGGATATTGAAAATATTGTGTATTATAGTTCTTCAACACGCAATATCGAATATATATTTTAAAAACAGCCAATATCTAGTCAAACTCACTTTAATAGTAAATTGATGTAATAAAAAGTCCAACTAAAAAATGAAAAATAAATAATAAGTAGTTTAAAAAAAACTAAAAACACGCTTTTATAGAAAGTCCAACTAAAAAATAGAAAATAAATTATAACAAATATAAATTAATAATAGAGTAAATAAGAAAAAAATGTATTTTATTATAAAAAAGCGCGTGGTGCATGGTGTCAATAGTTATAAATATTTTATGGACATTCATGAGTAGACGGATTATCAATTTGAAAATATCTTAAAAAGCACCCCACGCTTTTTTTATAATAAAATACATTTTTTTCTTATTTACACTATTATTAATTTATATTTATTAAATTTTATTTTCTATTTTTTAGTTGGATTTTCTATAAAAGCGTGTTTTTAGTTTTTTTAAACTATTATTTATTACCTTGTTTGTAAGGCTTATAGTCGTAACATTTTGTTAAAACAAAAAATTTAGTAAACAAAAAACGCAGCAAGTAGACCAATGACGCCGATCTAACATGACGGTAAATTTAAACATGTTACTGACACAACGTTTCAACTGAACTAAAGAATTCCGAAAATATTTAAGGCATTGGCACAGATTAGGCGTTTACCAAGCACCCAAACGAATTAAAAAATAGTCATCTGGGGAAAAAAATTGAAAAATTGAGACGGAATTAAGATTAATATAATATATTATACGAAGCTCCCATTGAACACAATGTTAATGATGGGTTCGACTACTACTAGCGCCGTTAGTTCGCAGGCCGCCGCGAGCTTCACTAAGACGACGAGACACGCCAAGGCAAAGGATATGAGGTTGGGGAAGCCTTCTATTCACAGACGAGAAAGCCAAAACCCGAAGTTCCCCGAAGTTCATGCTTTTTTTCCGTATCTTTAATGTAGCTATCCTAACCAAATCAACCATCCACAATGTTTAAAAGATTTATAATGTAGCTAACCTAAACTAATTGAACATTAGTATCCTTTTATCAACACCGCCATATTTATTTACAATGAACAAAAAAAAATCCCCGAAGATGCACGATCTAGCTTTTGGCTCTCTCGTCTGTGAAAAAAAGGCTTCCCAGGAAGTTACCATACCTGTCTATATAAAGGCCCGTCTACAATAGCAATGTCCTAAACTGCGTCCGAAGGACAATCGTCGCTGATTGGTCCACGTGACCCTCTGACGTCATGCGTCAAGTGGGCGAAGGTCCGAACCTACCTGGTCCGAAGACATTCGTCAATTTGAACATTTTGTCCCAACCTGTGTAGCTACTTCGGACGCAGAAAAAGAACAGAACACTCACGATATTTGAATCTCCGGTTCACGTTTGAAAACGTGGTGTTTGTTTTTGTTATTGACGGAAATGGAATATATAATATTGAACTCCCACAACTTTCATAAGTTCAAACTCAAACTACAAAGCATCAAAACAATAAACAAAAACATTTGGTTTGGCACATTTACTGCGCTCTGGTAACAACTTTAGAAATCAATACATTCGGACATCGGACATCGCAATTGTGGACAGGGCAGTTTTCGGTGAGACAATGTGACGTCACTCACATTCGGATAAGGACACGGACCACGCACACGTTAGGACAATTGTAGACGGGCCTTAACTGTGTGACAGACGCACCAAACGAGAGCGCGTTTAAAGGTTCAGTGCAGTTAGTTCGCTAGCGGCCGCGACTACACTAAGTGGACGGGTCTCGCCAAGTTAAAGGATAGGAAGTTGCCTAATCTCACGATAAATAAAACGTTGTTCAAAGCATGGAAAGAAAAAAACCCAATGTGTTTGGTCCCGCTGAAAATGGAACTATAAAACACTAGTCATTTTTGCCCACGGTAAATTATTTTACACCACGTTATTGATTAGTTGGATACATAAAATATGACATGCTACCTAGGTCATAGGCGAGCCCGTTAAAATATTTTGTAATGAAACCAAAATACGACGTCAAAGTTGGATGGGATTACTTAACATATAAAGCTATTAAGTAAGCACCTAATTAAGATATTAGGGAAAAAGGGGCAAAATCAGAAATATTTTTAGAAGTTAAGTTTTCATATAAAATTCTTATAACGAGTCATTAAAAAAATTTTCCAAGACAGTTACAGATAGCGCTTTTTAGTTCTATATTTACAGACAGGAAAAATTTGCCTCTAGTATATAGTCCACGATCTTCTATGTACTCGAGCAATTTACACTTGCTCATAGGCTACTGACTTATGACACCTGTCAAATGGGATGCCTGTGATTCGATATTTCTTTTGTTGAAGATTATTAATTGGGATCACAGACTTCAGGTTAAATGTGGCCCAATCACTCAAGCAGCAGAATTGTATTTATTTTCTAGTTTATCGTGTAATCAAGCAGTAGATCTTTCCGGTCTCTACCTATAATATTGTTCAAGTGCTTGAAACAATATTTATTTGATTTGGAATCGAAATATTATTGCAAGAAAATCTACAAACCTTATTATTTTTGTGAAAGTTGGGTAACAGTATTTGGAAAGTTTTTTAAATTATTAAATTATTTTATTTATTAGCTGTTTAAAGTTATTCATAAATAGTAATAATTTTAATGCTCAAAATTTGTTTCCTTTTCAGGTATATTAAATGCAAAAGTTCGTCAACTAATTATAAGAAAATTTGATTTTGAAAGAAAAATTTCAAAACCTATATCTGTACCTAAAATATAATTTAGTTTCCAATTATTTAATAACAAGCTTTAAATAACTCTATGTATAACTAAGGAAACGGTTCAGATTGTAATGTAAAATTCTAGGTAAAATTATTATGAAGATAAATATCTTCACTTGTTTAATTTCTTTTGTTGGAATTTGTTGCTTTTTATGGTAATTACAGCACTTTTACGCGAATTTGGGCACAAAAAATTAAATCAAAATTAAATATGTGTGTTTAATGAAATAATATTTGAAAAGGTTTATTTGTAATTAATTGAAAATATACATTTTAAATAATTTTTCCGTAGCTTAAAATATTTCTAAAATTGGACTATCAAAGTCCACTTTTTAAAGACATTTGAAGTTTAGAAACGGTCTCGATTTATGTAATCAATTATCTGGATGCTGTTTTTTTTTAACCTTTTAAAATCAAACAAAAGTCAGAAATAAACACTGAAAACGTATATAATATTAATAGAATTCAGTTATCCGATGAAAAGATAATAAAAAGGCACACAAATATCTACCCCACCTACACACCTCTAAACACATTGAAGCTACGGCCACCTAGGGGCGCTATGCTCGCTATGTTCGCGATGTTCGCTACACGAATAAAACATAGCCAGCTGCATACAGGTGTCACTGGCCACACAAAGCTGTGTTCGCTATGCTCGCTATGTTGGCGACGTCACCAGTTGTTTGGTTCTCAGCTATTTTTCTAAAACGTCACTGTTTTCGCGCATGCGCAGATAAACAAAAACAAAAAAAGAAGAAGAAACTCAGTTTTCACGCGGAATTGTGCTGTACTTCTGTGTTTTCTTTAAATTAGTATCATATCGACAGAAAATTTTATTGAAGAAAGTACGAAAGTATCAATTTTATGGAATGAATAATGGAAGAATATAGAAGGCAGGATATGCAGGTTAAT
This sequence comes from Bacillus rossius redtenbacheri, assembly GCF_032445375.1. Taxonomy (NCBI): domain Eukaryota; kingdom Metazoa; phylum Arthropoda; class Insecta; order Phasmatodea; family Bacillidae; genus Bacillus; species Bacillus rossius. Next base: position 33,563,800 of record NC_086339.1, on the reverse strand, counting down.
GCCTGGGATTTGATTTCAAGGGAATTCTATCAAACTGAGTTGAATCTATCCTGAAATAATACATAAATTTGTTTTCATTTAAGGGAACTGCTTCATTAAATGACGCAATTCTCTAAATTCATATCTGTTTGAATTAACATCATGAAGCAATTTATATTTACATTTACATACTGTGCGAGACAGCAGAATATTATAATCGTCGGAAACATCACTTGAGACCCATGCCATGCGTCTCTCCGACATCGCGAACTAAACTATACTGGCGCAGCTAACATAGCGAACATAACGAACATAGTGTGTGACCTCGGCTTAACTCACATAGACACACACATCGAAAGATTCTTACATGTGCTAAACATTTAAAGTAACACTTTAATATGTTGTTTATATATCCTGTTTATGTTCAAATCCCAGGTAAAATGTTACATCATCGATCAGCGTATTTTTTATTAATCTCTAAACATACTATTTTCCTTACTACAGTAAGCTTACCCAAACATTATATAATTTTTGTTGGTCTTAACTGATGCACTCTTCTTCCCTCATTAAAACTATCTTATTTTATATACAAAAAATATTAAAACAATATTTTTTTAAAAAATTCTTTTTCTATAATGCTATTTATTGATGTGACTTTTCAGATATTGGACTATAAAAATAAATCTATGCCATTTGCTTCATTCAAATCTTCCTCTGTCCTATCTTAATATTAAACCCATATTTGAATTTCAAAAAAAAAATCAAATTTAAAACACTCCATTTCATCTCTGGAGCCATGTTCTAAAACCACGTATCTTCGCAGCAGTACAGACAGCATGGTCTTCATTGCCATATAAGCATAGCTCTTGCCAAGGCACATCTTACGCCCGTAGGAAAACGGGATAAACGAACAAGCAGGGCGACTGCCACTATTCTCTCTGCTGAACCTGTCAGGATCGAATGTGTCCGGATTCGGAAAATATTCTGGATTCCTATGCACTAGATAAATTGGGATTACGACAATTGTGCCTGCTGGCAAAGTGTAGCTGTTAACACTGACACCTTCGTCAACCCGCCTTGCCACAAGTGGAAGAATGGGATAAAGTCGCATTGTCTCATTTATCACTTTTTCCAAATACGCCATTTGTTGCAGATCTCTTGTCGTGACAGGTCGGCTTGTGTCTTCGCCGAATATGCTTGCCTGCTCTTGTAGGACTTTCCTCTGCACATCTTGATGTAATCCCAGCAGCATCAGTGTGGTCGCTACGGTGTAGGCTGTGGTGTCTGTTCCAGCTGCGATAACGAACATGGTCTGGTCCTGTAGTTCCTCTATGCTCAATAGTCCTGGATTTTCCACCATGGTTGAAACCATGTGTTCCAGAAACCCCAAACGTGGCTTTGGTTTGTCGGTCGCCTCAGGTGTAACATATGGTTTTCTCGAACCAAGATACGAATCCGTTTTATCTTTTACTATACGAGTTACAAAATCATGAATAGGTTTAACCAACGAAATAACCTCATAATAAAAACTTTGAAACTTATGAGTCCAATGAAACCACATCCACGGTGTTAATATTGAATATGCTCCCAATTCAATTATTTTTGGGAAATTTTCTACAACACTGTGCTGATGACTTTTACCTTGTATGTTCATCGGCACGCCCAGACTCGTCTCGGAGAGCATCTCCAGAGCGCAGGGCAGCGAGTAGTCCGCCATGTTGAATGGCTCTCCGTGGCAGCGTTCCTGCAGCAGGTCAGCCATGCGCTGGCTCTTCTCGTGGAATGTGCTGACGTATGAGTCGATGATGCGATTACTGAAGGTCGGTTCCATTAATTTTCGGAATTTCTTCCAGTCTTCAAATTTGGCAGTAAGCAACGAATTCCCGAAGACTATGCTAACTGGGTTGTACATCATTGGCTTACTTAAAGTTTTGCTGCTACTTAAAATTACTGATATGTCCTTGGGGTCCGACAACACAACACATTGTAGTGGTCCAACCCACAGTTTACACACGGCACCGTAGCGGTCGCGTAGTTCCTTTAAGTAGCTCAGTATATCTTCCCTGTAGGCGATCACTTCACACGTATTGCCCAGAAGAGGAATTCCAGTGGGTCCAGGTATCCCGGTACCCAGCTGGAAGTAGCGGCTCCTATGGAAGTACCATCTCACGGCGATGCTGATAATGGCGACGTTGGCTGCTGAGAGACAACAGAAGGTCCATGACTGCAACACGTCCATCGCGAGACTATAACGTGGCGAAGTGTTCGGTAAGAAGTAATTAAATGAACACAGTGTAATTTAGCGGCCTCACTCATATAAGGGAGCCATGAACACCTCTCCACAAGATCGTGCTTTAGATTGTTACGAGATAACTTCTAATTAAGTATAATTAGAGGTTTAACAGGAAGGAAAAAAAAACATTCTCGCTTTTCAAGGTTGGGAAAAACTACTTTTTTTTATAGTTTTAATGATGACTTGACTGTCTGGTTAAAGTATACTCTCTTGTTGAAAGAAACCTTATACTTGGACATTTTAATTAAAATATGATTCTACAACTCCCAAGACTAAGTGTTTGCCATTCTATCAGATTGCATACCCTTCAGACAAGCATACATGTTAAACATAGGAAAGTTTTAAATAAACAGGAAAATAATTATTTTCACGGTAATTTTGAGTACTCAAGTCTACAAAACGAATTATAGCCAAATATATAATTTTATAGTGAGTCTTGTAGTGCCTCGTAAACTATTTAAAAAATGCAAATATTCAGAAACATTGAGAATTAAAATCATTTTGCGTTAAGAGAGTAAAATGGCAACGTGCGAGGTGCACAGTAGCGAATCTCTTAAGCACATGTTAGGACGCGGGTAAAAATCCCAGTCAATATTGTTAATTAGTACTTATTAATTTAATATATTATTCTCATTTTTATTAATACATATAACAATATCTATTGTTTATTATGATTAGTTAACAATGAAATGTAGAGATAATAAACATTCCGTCATACTATAGAGAGTCAAGAAAATGTTAGTCTTAATATATACAACACCAAATAGAATAAAATAATTACTTGGTTAAATATTCACTGTTTAATCAACACAATCACGTTAAGGTTAGAGTGTACTCAGGTTGTATGAAGAATTTTCAGACTAATTTCTTTCGTTAAGCATAAACAAATATAAATACATATAATTTGTGATATAATATGTGTTTTAAATCATATAAAATTAATAATGTTATAATGATTCTATTGGGCTGCAATTTATTTTTTTAATTTTACTTAAAAGATAGCACAGCGTTCGAAAAGCTTTAGAAAACCAAAAATATATAAATAAAGAACGCGAAGTTTGTTCCAATACAGTTGTCCTGATTAATAAATTAAATAAATATTTAAATTTTGTATACCTAATTATGACTTTTAAAGTTAACACAATGTATTTCGGAAAGTTAAATTTAAGCTTATAGGTGGGCAAAAGGGCAAAAGAAAAAGCACCGACCTCCAAAAACAATGGAAAAAATCAGGTATAGCTCCGGACACCAGGCTCATGGGTGCAAACAAGAAATAACACCAGTCACCACACTACTGTGTAAACACCAGGAATTACCGCAGCCACCACGCTGCTAGTTGTACACCAGGAATTGCACAGGTCACCAAACTAATATATGCCCACTAGGAATAACACCAGTCACGACACCACTATGCGCATACCAGAAATATCCAAGGTCATACGCTAATGGGTGCGCACTATAAATATAACCAGTTTGCACACCACAGGGTGGACACAATTATTTGCCACTAATACGTGCGCACCATGAATAGCACCGATCACCACAATACTGGCTGAAAATATTAAATTGTCATGATCAACAACACACTAATAGGTGCGTACCAGGAACAGTACTTGTCACTTCTCTAACGGCTTCACACCAAGAATAGCACCGGCAAAGACAGTACTGGGTGCAAAATTGGAATTGCCCACGATCACAACTCTAATGAGTGAGCATCTGAATAGCACCGATCACATCAAAACTGGGTGTACACCAGGAATAACATCTGTTGCCACAATACTGGGTGTACACTAGGAATAGCCACCAGTCACCATACTACTGGTAAACACCAGGAATTGCCATAGTCACCACGCTAATTGGGTACACACCAGGTATAGCACCTGTCACCACACTACTGGCTGCACACCAGGAATAGCACCGGTCACCACAGTACTGAGTGCACACCAGGAATATCACCAGTCACCTCAGTATTGGGTACACACAAGATATAGCACCTGTCACCACACTACTGGCTGTACACCAGAAATAGCACTGGTAACCACACTCTTGTGTGCACATCAGGAATATTACCGATCACTACACTGTTGGGTGCACACCAGTAATAGCACCCTTTACCAAACTACTGGTTGGATACCAGGAATATCACCGGTCACCATACTACTGGGTGGACACCAAGACGAGTATCAGTCACCAAGTTAATAGGTTTGCACCAGGAATAACACTGGTCACCACACTCATGTGTGCACACCAGGAATATTCACGATCACCACGTTAATTTGTGCGCACCAGGAATAGCACCGATTACCACATTGATGGGTGAAAATCTGCAATAGCACTGGTCACCACACAAAGAGTTGAAAAGTTGCGCATCAGAAATAGCACAGATCACCACACTACTGGGTTCTCACCAGGAATTGCCATGGACATCAGGATCATGGGTGCGCACCAGGACTAGCACCAGTAACCACACTATTAGGTGCATACTAGGAATAGCAGTGGTCACTACACTACTGGGTGCGCACCAGGAATTGAAAGTCACCTAACTAATATGTGAGAAACAGTTATAACAACGTTCTCTCGGTGGGAACCAGTAATAGTCTCGGTCACCACAATACTGGTTGCACACAAGAAATGGCAGTGGTCAAAACGTTTATGAGTGCGCATCAGGAATAGAACCGGTCACTCTACTAATGGGTTTGCTACATGAATAGCACAGGTCACCACTCTACTGGATGAACACCAGCAATTGCTACAGTAACCAGGCTAATAGGTGCCCACAAGGAATATGCACCAGTCACCACACTACTGGTTTCACACCAGGTATTGCTATGGTCACCAGGCTAATATTTGTGCGCCAAAAATAGTCCTTGTCACCAAGCTCATGGGTGCGCACCAGGATTAGTCCCTCACCCTGCTAATAGGAGCGTAAAAGATATAGCCACAGCCTCCAAACTGATAGGTGAAAACCAGGAATAGACCCAGCCACAATCTGTTGGTTGCTTACCAGGAATAGCTTCGGTCACCAAGCTCATGTGTGAGCACCAGGCATAGCCCTGGCCATCAGGTATAGACCCAGTTACAATCTGATGAGTGCGCACCAGGTATAGACCCGGTCACAACTCTAATAGGTGCCCAACAACTTTAGCCCCAGTTTTCACACCGATAGGCGCAAAACAAGGTATAGGCCTAGGATAGAAAGTTGCCATACCTTACTATGTGTGTGTCCGTGTGGTGGACATAGAGGATTGACACACACACTCACTGTTTGTATGTCTATGACATATGATATTCTGTTATGAAAATTAATTTACCCCTTTTTCACTCCTTTAGGAATGGTATTTCATAGTAACATGTGGCCTATGTGTTATGCCAAATCTCATCCAAATCAGTTCAGCTTTTCGGACGTAACACACACATTCATTCACTCACTAACTTTCACATCTATATATTTAAAACAAAGTCGGGTTAGTTACACCATTTATTACTCAAGAACGGCAGAACTGATTTTAATGATCTCTGATTTTTTGGATTCGTCTCCACCCCGAATAGCAGAATAACTATTAAAATATTGATAGAATTCACAGAATTTTTTAAAAATAAATTTTGTTTGGAATTCCGCCATATCCCGCAATTGACAGCTCATGTCACGCAGGTTGGCCATAAACATACAAAGTTAAATACGTACAAACTGTGAGTGTTATTTCTCTGTGTCCACCAAGCAATAGCCGCAAAGATATTCTAACGAATAAAGCAGAGAGATTAAGAAAAACTAAAGCTCTAAACCATTTGTCGTTGCCATGTTTGGGACAATTGTTTTTACCCATTTTGTGATTTATTGTTTACTTTTATCATTAAAATTTACTAAAATAAATCACCCAATCACATTAACACTACAGCACTAACAGAGAAAAAAATAAAATAAATTTGATTGACAACACAGAATGTATTAAAAATTCTCGGAACATTCCAGTGCCGCTGCCTGTCGGTATAAAAGCTGTAAGTCGCGAAAGTGTATTTTTTTGTTTCAAGTTGCCTATGATTTGTTTTGAAAAAAACATATATAAAGGTTACCGGTCGAATTATTTGTTTTGTGCGAGTGTTAGTAATAAATCTTATTGTGTGAGTATTATTATTGTTAACGATGCTACAAAGCCGTAATGCAATTAGGCTTTGGAACATTGCGAATCAATCCACTAAAGAAGAACGATAAATCGCAAGAGAAGAGCGCCGCGTTAGTATGGCCCGACTTCGTGTTTCGCAAACACAAGAGCAGATTGATTTAATTTCCTCCGAATTTTTGCAATTTCGTCTCATCGAAAGACGAGCTCATCAACAAAGTGATCCGGAACATCATTGCTAATCACAAAAATAACAAATGGTTGAGTGAGCGAGCAATTTTGGCGGCTAAGAACAAAAATTTGGATGACTTAGACTTCTTGATTCAGAACCAAATCGTACTATGGATTCATTCTGTGTAACAAACGAAGACGCAGCTACCAACTATCCAACTGAATTTTTGAAATCATTTAATGTGCCTGGCTTATCACAGCACAATTTACAACTGAAGGTTGACTCGGTAGACATCATGCTTCGAAATCTAAACCAACCAAAACTATGGAACGCGTTTGGTGATAAGAAAACTTATAATCAATGTGATTTACGAGATGATATTCAAAGGAAAATTCAAAGGTGAGGAAATTCTCATTCCGAAGATTCCGATGATCCCAACCGATATGCCCTTTGAGTTTAAACGAATTCAATTTCCGATTCGTCTTGCATTCTCCATGACGATTTACAAATCACAAGGCCAATCCTTAAGTGTTTGTGGTCTGAATCTAGAAAATGCATGTTTTTCGTATGGTGAAAATTGTACGTGGCATGTTCACGTGTCGGCAAAGCATCCGCTTTATTTGTTCTTGCGCCTGATAACAAAACGAAAAATGTCGTTTATCACAAGGCGCTTCACTGAAGAGAATCAACCCGAGCGCAACCCATGCAGCAAAAACACAGCTTCAATAAAGCAAGTGTCTTGCTGGCACGCCATTGAAATACTTGATTTTTATACTTTCATTGAATTTTTTAGTATTCATTTTATCACGTTAATAAAATCTTAAATTAAGTTTAGCTAAAAGTTACACGACATTCATTGACTGTCAGGCGGTACGAAGATCGCCGGGTCAGCTAGTTTATAATATTAGATATCAAATTATAATTGATTGATACATACGTCTGCTTCGTATTGATTGGACTACAGTGGTCCTGACGCCCCTGAGCCAGTCACAAGCAAGGAGACCAAGTTGTTGCCCAATGACGCGTGACCTCGCCACATAATGTAGCCTCCTTATCAACCAAAGAGCTTTCTAAAAAAAATTGGTTGTCTGTAAAGTCGGTTTACGGACGATAGTTGAACGTGACGTCATAACAAAAACATTGATGAAATGATTGCATACTTTTATTAATAAAATTGAATCATTTTTATTGAATTATCACTATTTTGTATGGATACAAAGAAGGAATGAAATGAAATCTACAATTTAATTGATAAATTTACTTTCATTTTCACTCATTAATTCAAATATATTTATTACTTTAACGAAGAGATTATTTTAACTATAACTTTTATACGTGTTTGCTATTTAACTTCTTCCAATCTGTGTTATTCTGTTAAGTATAGGACGATGATAGGAAAAGTAGGAAACGAATGGGAGTGTATCAAGTTTAATGTGCCTCGAGAAAGTCAAATCGATGGTTGTTCCAATCGAGTGGAAGAGAGATAGATGCGGCGTAAGCGGACAATGAGCGTAACGGGACACAGCGCAACGGGACAATGTGCGTAACGGGACACTTTTTCTTGCGTGCAGCCGGCGTTCATCGATTTATTAGACGTCACGTCAAAATTGACTGTGTGCATATGTATGCTAAGGCGAATGGAGGTGCGATGATTGAGTGGTCAGAAGACTCAATTGGTACCAAGGCGACCTGGATTTTTCGCAAGAGGCGTATACTTTGCCGTGACCTTGTGGGTTTTCTCCGGGCACTCCCTGTTCCTCCCACTAACTCATTCCGTCGCTGCTCCATCCCCAGGCTGGCCGGGACGACAGGTCTGTCCCCCGGGTGCGAGTGCCAGCCCTGTTCCAACCATGCAGACCCTGCCCTAGGAGGAAAACTAGGGGCGGTATGCCAAGACGTTCGGGCAAGGCAGCGAACAAGCACTTCCTTATCGGGACACAGCCGTAACCTGCCTCGCGGGCTGTATTCCAGAACGAGTCCAAACCGAATCCAAGAGCACAAAACGACAACCTTTCAATAAGCGGAGCCCTGCGCGAGGCTAGTAACTGGCTCCTACGCATTCTGGCGGACGTACCGCATCCATCGATACAGTTGTTACTGCAAAAATCTTGGAGATGGCAGCACTTTCGCACAAAATAAAACCCTTTATAATTTCCTCCAGTACGTTTTAAGTAGCGATTATTTCTTGGTGAACAAAATATATTCCAGGACAGTTTTGTTATTAAAAAGTTTCATTTGGCACACCAACAGGTTAAACATGTCAAAGGCGCCAGACGCGGGTCAACAATCCCGACGAAATCAACGAAAAAGTGAGCTCTGCGCATGCGCGGAATTCGAGGAACAGTTAGGTCATGGATAGGACACCGAAAACCGTTCCATAAAAATAAAGTACTGGCCGTGTCCTATCGTGTAGCATATTCGGCACCTAAACCATTGAGTTGCTTCGCTTCTGGGTTTTAGCCGCGACGAAGGCGAAGATATCGACCATCATCAGGGAGCAGACAGCAGGTAAGTAAGTGTTCCCTGATGATGGCGACAGCAACGTCGACCGAAACGTCGTTGATATCTTCGCCTTCGACGTGGCTGCAACCCGGAAGCCAAGCAACCCCAGACAATGGCCGCGAAATACTGCGATATTTTGATTAAAAAAATTGGTTGTCTTTAAAGTCGGTTTACGGACGATAGTTTAACGTGACGTCATAACAAAACATTTAAGAAATGATTGAATACTTTTATGAATAAAATTGAATCATTTTTATTAAATTATCACTATTTTGTATGGATACAAAGAAGGAGTGAAATGAAATTACAATTTAATTGATAAAATTTACTTTTATTTGCACTCATTAATTAAATTACTTTAACGAACAGACTATTTTAACTATAACTTTTATACATGTTTGCTATTTAACTTTTACCAACCTGTGTTATTCTGTTAAGGATAGGACGATGATAGGAAAAGTAGGAAACGAATGGGAGTGTTTCAAGTGTAATGTGCCTCGAAAAAGTCAAATCGATGGTTGTTCCAATCGAGTGGAAGAGAGACAAATGCGGCGCAAGCGTACAATGAGCGTAACGGGACATTGTGCGTAGCGGGACAATGAGTCATCCTTTTTCGTGCGTGCAGGCAGCGTTCATCGATTTATTAGAGGTTGTCACGTCAAAAACCTTTATTTTGATGTCTTGAAATATCGGGCCTAGAGGTCGATGTTCATTTTTCACTGAGCGAGTTGAACCTTTGAATATATATACTGTATAGAAGTCGCGAGTGGATAGGATTTACTCTACGTTTTTCGGGAGCGTATGAGGAGCAGCTTGGGAACTTCACCGCTGCAGTGCGCTGCCGTAACGCCCTGTATCGTCTTAGTTGTTATTTACACGTTAGAGCGCAGCACTGTCGCCCGCTGTCATTCCCCGCACCCCCAATCCATCATTCACTGCAGCTCAAGGTCGTTCAGCGGGAGGGGAAGGGGTGTTTGAAGAGTTGGACACTTGTCCGCTAGGGACCACCACAAGTCGATGCCCTAGAGATGGTGGCGATTGCGGGCGGTGAATTAACCAACTACCTCAAAACCGTATTAGAAATTTTAACCTGGGCTGGCGACTTCTATACAGTATATATATTCAAAGGTTGAACGCAGCCGGTATGGAGTGAGTCATCGACGTATTCGCCGCTCTAATAGCCAAGGGGGAGGGGAGGGGGGTTGGAGCGCAGTGGCAGGTGGTGTCGAATGGGCCGGTAATGGGCGTCACGTGACGTCACGTCGCGACCTGCTGCGGTGCGCATGCGGTGCTGCCCGCCGCGGATCGGACGCCGAGGTATTCCATCGATATGAATCGATGATCGTTGCGCTCGAGCAACCGGTGGATACACATTTTTTTCGAAGAGCAAACTGCTGTGCGGTCGAGAGGGTAAAGTTGAAGCGACGACTCATCAGACTCGTCAGTCCAATTCTATCTCCACTAACTCATTCCGTCGCTGCTCCACGCCCCATCTCATCTCACCTCACGCATTCACCAGGCCGGCCGGAACGACAGATCTGTGCCTCGGGAAGGGTGGGAGGGGACGAAAAGACGAAATTAATATGAGTAAAAGAAAGAGTTTTTACTGAATGTAGCGGGGACGCACCACAACGCCGAACGTACAATAACGCCGAAAACCATAACGCCGAATGCCAAATTTACTGCAACTCCGACAGCTAGAAAACTGCTGTGTACCACAACGCCGAATTTCCACAACGCCGAAATACATTAACGCCGAAAAAATTCATTGCAGGACTGCCACAAAGGTTAGGTTAGGTGAGGTTAGCACAAACATTCTTTCAGTTGTTTTTCATTTTGCTCCTGTGCCCCCCCCCCCCCCCCCCGCCCCTTCCCCGCAGCAACATTTTTCGGCGTTACTGTATTTCGGCATTGTGGTACACAGCAGTTTTCTAGCTGTCGGCGTTGCGGTCAATTTGGCATTCGGCGTTATGGTTTTCGGCGTTATTGTACGTTCGGCGTTGTGGTATTTCGGCGTTGTGGTAACGACCCGAATGTAGCTCGTGTAGCCTAAAGGTCGTGAAATTTGGTGCGTAGATCCTCCAGCACCTCAAAAAAAAAATTTATTTTTGATTCGATTTAGTTTTTGCTGTGTACGGCACATGGTAGGAGTAATTTCGTGAAATGGAACGGAAATGTGAAGCCACGGTGCTGCCGTCTGTGCGCGAATGACGCTAATCATAGTCCACAAAGCCGAAAGGAAACTTTATGGTGTTAACTGTTTGATGAATTTTTAACAAGATGGGCAATATTTTAATGAATATTCCTTGTTGAAATTCGATCATAAAATTCTTTTAAGTTTTTTTTTGTTCGCTTTTATCGGATCCGTTTTATTTTATAGTTTGAAGTTACTATTCATGATAGTAAAATGGTACGTGTGATTAGAGTGAAGAGGTATAGTTGAAAACCCAATTTGCGTATAGCCTATATATTGTACGTTAACTTTCGTGTCCGAGCTTGGTATTTTGCAACACGAGAACACGTGAATTCGCTCGTCAGCGAGGTTCAGATGTTCTCACATCACCGTCCGATCACTGAAAGATATTAGGGACCGGAAAAAAATTCGCGGGTTCAATGACCTGCAGGATGAACTCCACAGTTCTACGTACACTCGGTCAAACGCCACCCGCTCATTTGGCTGCTGTCTTGTGAGACGTCCCAAACGTAGCAGCCTGTGTGATTCTTATAAAGCTTTGGTCGGGTGTTTCTCATCGGCCCAGAGTCGTCCAGGTTGAGTTGCGAGCCAATATCAAGAGGCAGCACTGAGGTACAACTATTTGTGTTTTAGTCTATCGCGAAATGAATTCGCGAATTTTTCCACGGTCTCTACTGAAAGACTTGTTTGTTTTTGCTTGGACAGGTAGTAGGTAGTTTTATTTCAGGGCGTGAACGAAGTACAGGCTACCGCGCGGCCAGGCGGCGCGCGCACGCCGAGTGCAGACACGCGGCCAGGAAGACCGCGGCCAGCAGGAACAGGAACACGGCGTACACGGGCGACTCCGGGCCCAGCAGTAGCGTCGCGACGCCCAGCGCCGTGAAGAACACCAGGCCGACCACGGACGCGACCACCACCTGCCGGCAGGAGCCCACACTCACTCCTCCTCCTCATCCTCCGTCGGGAAACAAACCCCCTCGCTTCGCTTGGGAAAAAAGGGGACGCACCACAACGCCGGAATGTCAAAATTGACCACAACGCCGACAGCTAGAAAACTGCTGTGTACCACAACGCCGTATTACCACAACGCCGAACTACACTAACGCCGAAAAATTGTCATTGCAGGACTGCCACAAAGGTTAGGTTAGGTTAGACTAGGTTAGGTTAGGCTAGGATAGGCTAGGTGAAGTTAGGTTAGGTTATATTACGCTAGGTTAGGTTAGGTTAGGTAAGGTTAGGTTTGATTGTGGTATTTCGGCGTTAAGTTACATTTAAGAAACACGCACAAAATTCATTCAGTTGTTATTTCGGGCGTTGTGGTACACGGCAGTTTTCTAGCTGTCGGCGTTGTGGTCAATTTTGACATTCGGCGTTACGGTATTTCGGCGTTGTGGTAATTCGGCGTTGTGGTACACAGCAGTTTTCTAGCTGTCGGCGTTGCGGTCAATTTTGACATTCGGCGTTATGGTATTTCGGCGTTGTGCTAACGACCCGAAAAAAACCTAGACTATCGGAACGGGTGGGAGATCGGGCAAGGCGCCAGCAGTGCTGACGAAGTCTCAGGGCTCAGGACACAGCCAACTGTCTGTTCAGCTGAGTGAGGTACGGGGCTGAGGCGGTGACATGCTGGGTTGGTGGCCCCAGCCGCTGGTCATTGCCGAAGCTCTAACACCTTCCAGATCAAACAACAGGGAGTGATCCCTAACAGTTCGGTTTTTAAAAAAAGCTCTGGAATGTTTATGAGAAGCGAACTGGAATGTTACTGCCACTTTACCCTATTAGAGCGCACACGTGGGAGGGGAACGTGAGAATGCCGGCCGTAAGGTCGGAACAATCTGTGGAACGGGTTTGATGAACGTAAACGTCAAAAAAACATGTCTCATGGAATAATTTCACTATATTTTTAAGTATTCTGCTTGTTGCGTCCAACACATGGGCAGTTTACTACATACAAACTCCCTATCCAGACATGACTTACTTGTGTCGGTTGAAACCCAAGCGGAAAACTCCCCCCCCCCCCCCCCCCTTAAACTCTGCGAATTTCCGAGGGCTCTCATTGCGAATCCTACAGATTTGCAACCCTGCCTACACTGGTAAATTTTATTTTTGTAAATGGAACAAATATTATTTCAAAATTACACATATTTGTAATTTTGTACATTTACCACAAACTAGTATTCGCAGTTACACTGGTTTCAGTTTTCTTACCCAGTAATTTATGATTTGTACTGTAAACCGTTCCACGATTAGCTATCAATTATTAAATGCGCACATTAATAAGCACGATAAAATAAAATTAAGTACAATATACTTTTCCATTATTTAAAACAATCATGTTTGAATGAAACATCAAAATAAAATATAAAATTATAAGCCAATATTAGTAAAAAAAATATTCAGCACTTTCTGGAAAAACGTATTACATACATTAAAAAAAATGATCATAACTATATGTTGTAAAGAGTTACAATAGACTATCTTTCTGGTAGTATTAAAAACTATTTCTTAGCAAACGGTTTTAAAAGGAATCTTTTGTTAAAGTACATAAATTTTTTTGTTCTTTTTAAGAAACAGCTTGCTATCCGTGAGCGCTGCCTGTGATTAATGACATAAACACTGTTTTAATTTTAATATAATTTAACGGAATTTGAATCGAACAACTATTTATATCACTACCAGATAGCTGGATCTTCGTAAAATAATGACTACACCAGTATTCAGACTTCTGTGTTCTTGTTTTAGTCGTAAGTGGGGTATAAATGCACTTAGAAGGAAGAAAAAAAAGAGTGTTTGGTGTTGATTTACCAATGTTTTTATTATTCCCAAACTAGAGTGTTTACTACCTTTCTACCTAAACATCTACGATGTTACGCATTAATTTATGATTATATATTATTAAAGGTCTATCAGGATTAAATATAATCCATACAGACAGCCAATAAAGGCACTTGGGAATAGGAATAACCCGAATAAGTTACAGCTAGCTGCCATGCCTAGCATCAGCTCGCTGTTAGTCGACGTGAACAGAAACAAACGGTTTGCAGCGAAAACGCAGCGTGCATGCAGGCGAACAGGAAGACAACAGTGAACAGGAACAACAAAAAGGAAGAACAAGACAAGCCCGTCGGGCTTCGGCGAAGTCCTCAACGTTCCCTGTCGACAAAATACTGAAAGGACACGGCGCGAAAAAAAAACCCGATGACAAATGATGATATACACCGATTCTTTTCTGCTCAACACTCTAACATTGTCTTTTGATTCGCTCAAAGAACTGTCGAAATCGAGCTTATGTAAACATTGACATGCAGGGCCTTTGTTTGTAACTAATTAAACCGTTTAGGAAATAACCTTACTGTTACCCGTTAATACAAACCAGACATATCTTTATTAAAATTAGTATGTAATTCTATTTGTCGTGTTTTGATGCAGTAAACAGATTAATGACTGATCACAAAATTTCAAGCACTGATTGTGCTGAAACGAATGTTTAAATAAAAAGTAGGACATAACCTCAACAACGCACCGGCGTCGTCCTCCATCACGCAAGTTTCCGACAGTTATATTGGCAAAGCAGCCGCTCAATATCAGGTCAACTAATGTTCTACCGTTCATCTCTAATGCGGTCTTTATCCATAGTTAGGTTATGGTCCAACTGGAATAGGCGTGGTCGAAATACACAGGTATTTGGTGGAACGTGGACGGGCCAACCTGCATTGAGGAATGTTTCCTGGCAACTGACTCAAATACATTGGCCCCTACATTTCAAGTTAGCAGAATAAATATTTTTACTACAATCGTTCGAGAAAAAAAAGGGCAAACTAACATCATTCAGGAAGTGCTTGCTGGGCGGAAAAATAATTTTCAAGCAATACATAAAATTACACAGTGCATGTAGTGAAATTTTAAACTAACGTTTGTATTAACGGGTAAAATGAATGTTCTTTCCCAAAAGGTTTAATTAAAAAGAATGTATAAACACATATAACAGATAATGTCACTAAAATAATATCAAATGAACATCATTAAAAGTAAAACTTTCATTTACTATCATTTTCACAAAAAAAAACATCTAAAGTTTCGCTCAACTTTACTTCATAACAATCACTATCAGGTTACTATTTAAACTATCATTTTACAAAACCAGCTCGAAATTATAATTAAAACCACGTGACGCCCTATTGACAGAAACTGCGAGCTTCACCAACGTCGATGAATTCAAACGAAACGTGCTGTAAGGGGCTCAAGTTTCATTTCTACTTGTCGAAACAAAACACTTTTCATTTACTATTTGCCAGTATTTCGTAATGACACATTACATATCATTAGCGGAATAGTGTTGTGGCTTCCCGATTGATGTTTTAGGACAGGGATGACTCACATTTACATATCGTGGGCAGCCAGTAAAAAAAAATTATGGGTGTGTGTAATTATGTACGCGCGTTAGAAGTTATACTTACATGGCGTGGTAAAAAACCTACTTTAACTTTGCTTCAAATAATTAAGAGATATAAAATCATGAAAGGACTGGAGTGATATTATAACTACGGTTGGTAAAGTATAAAGTCAATACACTAATTAGATTAGATTATTTCATTATTCAATTTGCAAAATAAGATTTTTGACAATTTATATAATTTCACAATATTTATTAGGCTTTGTTTATATCGCGCCAAAGACAAACTGAAAGAAAAGAGTTCGCACATTGTAAAGAAAACCATTTCGCTCATGTGCGAACTCTTTTCTTTCAGTTTGTCTTTGGCAACAAAGCCTACTAAATATTGTGACATTTAATTAAATGAAAAGTGAGAGTGGGTTATGATTATTTTAACTAAGCTTGAGAATCTATCAGAATTGTACAAAACACTTTTAAAAAATAACACACTTTAACGTGTGTAAAATGTCTACATATATTGATTTTAGATTTTTTTCCAATTTGGCGGTGATTGAAACAACAGCTTGCCAAACTTTGCCTCGTAGACGAAGGCGCGGGAGTTCTTACACGCTTTTTTACACTCTTTATATTAGCTTCACCTGTATGTTCGTTTATATGTTTGTAACCGACTCCTTTGCACTCGATTGTGACCCACTTTAAAAGGACAGATTTAATCTAAACTTCGTACACTTATCGAGGACCGGTGACAAAACACTAATTTAATAAGTTTATCTCATTATCCTGATTAGGATCGACAGGATTAAATAATTTACTCACCCAGCCTCTGTGTGAGAGCAAGTGAGACAACCGTGCAGTCGGCGCATGCGCACCGTCTACCGACTTTCCAGCTCGAGCACTCGGGGTATTAGTATTATTGCAATATATCCTCGACAGTTGGTTTGTTGGCCGAGCGGATTAAGGTGCGGCAACTAATAAACACGCTTTTAAAGCACATCAAACTAAAAAGTGAGAAATAATTTTTAAAATAAGCTTAAAACAATAATGAATGAAAAATACTAGTATTATTGCGAAAAAAGCGTGGGGCGCTTTGTTCCATATTTATCGTACATCGAGCGCTCGATGGTAGAGCAGCCGACATGTCATTGGAAGGCTCTGGGTTCGAATCCCAGTCCTGGCTATCCGAATATTTCTCACATATTCTATACACTCTCATTGAGAAGGTCCTTTCCTCATCCTTTCTCAATCCTTATCCTTCCCAAAATTTCTGTTACGTAAATGTGGAACGCTTCACTATCAATACAGCTGTACACATTAATAATTTGGAAAATAATTACAGTTACTTATAGTTATCACGGAATTAATAGTAGATTAGAACAAATAGTTTTAAAAAAATTAAAAAAAACAAGCTTTTATAAATAAACCAAACTAAAAATAATAGTTAAAAAAACAAAAAAAAACACGCTTTTATAGAAAATCCAGCTAAAAAATATAAAATAAATTTTAATAAATTTGAATTAAAAATAGTGCAAACTAAAAAAAAGTATGTTATTTAAAAAAAGCGTGGGGTGCGTTTTAAGATATTATCAAAATGATAATCCTTCTACTCATATCTGTCAATAAAATAATTATAACTATTGACACCATTCACCCCACGATTTTTTTAAATAACGTACATTTTTTTTAGTTTACACTATTTTTAATTCAAATTTATTAAAATTTATTTTATATTTTTTAGCTGGATTTTCTATAAAAGCATGTTTTTTAGTTTTTTTAAACTTTTATTTATTCTCTTTATTCTATGTTATTCGCAGCAGTCATTATAGCTAGGCTGAGCATAATTTCTAAATCAATTTTAGTTTGCAACAAAGCGTAATTTCATTGTTTAATTTTTTTTTTAAATCAGTAGTCGAGCTGTGAATTCCTGTTTGTGTGGCGTGGCATTTCCAAGCCGTTGGTTGGTCGAAACTTGTCCGCGGGCAACGGTTTGGCCACCAATGATCCAGAACTTGAATCGATTTCGGACAGGCATAGATATGTATGCCTCGCTCGGATCTTTGGTGGCGGCGCAGATGAACTTGCGCCACTTCAGAACGTTTGGTATTTCCCCAGCGATCATAACCGACGGGAAGTTATATTTCTTTTTTATCCTTTATCTTGCACTTGTTTCGCAATGACAGCTGGGCCCTCGGGAAGCGAAGAGTTCCGGATCGCGCGGTTCCTATTTGCTTCCGCGCAACTCCACGAAGCTCAACGTGTTTTTATTTTGTGGTCGCCACAAGGGTTACCTTCGAAAACAGAAAAGCGATGATTCTCCTCACGACATTTTGTTTCAGAGTTCCTTAACGGTTCGACTCGCAGTCTCTGGAAAAAAATATTTCCTGCTCATTTCTTCGGCGAGGAATTTTCTCGGTTTTCTGAGTGAAATGCCCAACTTTATTCTTGAACAAATCCACTCTAAGTCTGTGTCCGAATTTTTTTTGAAGATATACTTCTTTAGGCGCGTTATGAAAAAAAATGATGTGAGTGAATTTTTACGATGCGCGCGCACCATGCAACGAAATTTCCACAGGATGAAAAAAAAGAAGGCTACATACAAAAAAATAGTTAGAAACAAATAAATATTGTATAGGCTATGTGATTTTAAATCTCATACTTTAGTGACCAATGTTGTAAACATATCATTAAAAAAACATTCATTTATTGTGAATATTAGTGATATAAATTGTATTTATAAATTTTTTCAAGTGTTTTTTAAGGGTGTAAAATTTTTGGCTCCTACAAAAAGGTTGTTGACATCAATGTTTGCCAATAAATACATTTACCTCCAGAAAAAATATATTAAGCTGGAATTAATTATTAAAAAGGAACGCGAATTTACAGTCACCTGATTTATGTTCCTCCCTTTTTGTCTAAAGTTTCGATCAATTATGTGTACATTTTTTTGTAAATCTTCATTATAAACATGTATAAATATTTATTTGAATTAAAATTATTAGCAGCAGTAAATTTATAAGTGGAAATATTTTTAGTAAACTTTAAATTACTTAAATGTTCATTAAAATATAACCTACAAATAGCTTTTCAATGCGGTGAGGATTCTGTATACCTGCATACCTGCCTACTTCCAGTTTGGACAACCCTTGTGATGTTCCTTCCGGGGACAAGTACGATATCATTATTATAAATCAAGTGAATTCGGACATGGCTTTAGTTAGGTCCTTTAGACAATAAAAACGACCTTCCTAGAAGCCACTTGTCACTCTAGAATAACCATTTTATACTATTTTTTTTTAAAGTTTTGCTATCGCATCCCCAAAACAAGACTATCTCAACTAAAATACTACTGATTTCACTTCATACGGGTTTAAAGTTTTGAAGCTTACCTGTCAATCATGTGGTGTCCTGATAACTTAAGACGAAGAATTTTTTGGGATATCAAACAGTTTATTTTTCTAATCTATACTAATATTATAAAGCTGAAGAGTTTGTTTGTTTGTTTGTTTGAACGCGCTAATCTCAGGAACCACTGGTCCGATTTGAAAAATTCTTTCAGTGTTGGATAGTACATTTATCGAGGAAGGTTATAGGCTATATTATATTATCAATAACAATAGGGATCCTTACTAAAAGTCCAATTTAGAATCAAATGCGTTGGAGGGGGTTAGATACAACATGCAGTACACGTACGAAGCGTGTGTTGACAATGCCGCAGGCGCTAGAAGTTTATTTCCTATTGCCTATTAACATTGTTGCCACGCACATTCTTAATTTTCCCATACAAGTAAAAAACACCCGTGTGATATTAACAACGAAGCAATCAGTACTTTCATAAGAGTTCAATTAGTATTTAAATACTTTTTATCACTTTAAATCGCAAACCTAAACTATTGTTTTTTTCCTCTCTCTGTGTTTAATTTGTTTTTTATTGCCCTTTTTTTCAAGTATATATATTTTACATACTTTAAAATTCACAGTAATAATCCTTATGTTACGCAGGATGACATTTTCCGAAAATAAGATCCCATGGGTGGTTAAAACCAGGCAACAGTGGGTACTTTGTCTGCATGAGAACAGGATTTTTCATTGTTCATGCCTTCTGCGTCTCCATGGCAACGGGCATCGCGTGGCAGTAAGGAGGGGCATGTATAATGAGCGGCGCAAGAGTGATCTGCCTGTAGACTGCCGTAGCGAAGTACGGGTACATCAGTTGTACGTTGCGTGCACGAGTCGGGAAACCATCGGTGCTATTCATTTTCTCTCCGGTACATTATACAGCATTGTAATAAATTTTCACTGAATTATTTTTATTTATACCATTACTGTAAATGGGAGATATGGCTTAATTTTTTTCAATTAGTATAGCCGTGCGAAGCCGGGTCGGGCAGCTAGTTAAATATAAAGATAAAACTGTTATACATAATCATGTTAATTTTGATGAAGTATACATTATTACTTTGTTACGATATCCTTGTTCTGGTGGCGCGATATGTGATTCTTCCATTGTAAGATCAGGAACCAGTAGTTCTTATCCAATTATTTTCTTGAATGCAACTTTGCTGGAACTAAGCTTGCACCTCCATATTTTTTCGTGATTTGGTTTTCGTTTGGACTGCCAAAGATCTAAGCGGAAAACGGCTTACAAACCAACAAGTATCAAATTAAATCCCGAGACGTAAGCAAGAGTCAAACCTACGACACAGGAGTTGCAGGCAAACAACGATGACCTATAAAATCGCGGCTACTAATGTTTCCAATTGATGTCTGAATATTTTATTGTAATTTTATTTTTTATGTGTGAAATAAGTCCTGATGGAAATCGAGCACGTACAATTCTGGACAAGCAGTTTATGAAACAGTTCTCTCTCGTGGTCCCCGCCCAACACGCCCTGACTGAAAATGGACGGGACCATCAAGGCGAGACGTTGTTACTATTTTGGACACTATACACTAGACTTGAACATTACTAGCACAAAGGGAACGAGGTTGCTCTATCCACTGTATTGTGTGATTTTTTCTAAGCTGACGAATTTATTTCTAAATGCCCTTGAAGTTTCTTTAATTCAAGATATATTTGCCTGAATTTATCTTGATAGCTTTTATAAACTTGCTATTTCGTCGTAACATTTAATCGCTTGATATTGCGAGCTGTAAAATAAAATTATGAAGGCTTGCGTCACTTTTTACCACTACCTTTTGGATAGCACTTAAAAATATGGATGTGATAGAACATAAAATTCAAGAAAGCTATGACGACCAATTTATACGAACATCTCTTAAATTAAAGTAATGAAGAAAAAAAAATGGAAATTACTGGCATTGGATGTGAATAGACCTGAAATGTAACATGTATTTTTATTTGATTAAATATAACGAGCTTAATAATTGTGAATGCTTTTGCTGTTTGACATTCATTCTATAGCGAACTCTTATTCATTTAGTTTTTACCTCACAGTAAATATCCAGAGACCGAATCTGAATAAAAACCCAGAGAGGGGAAAAAAAGTTGTCACGTTTCAATGTTGTTCTTTGCTTGGTAATTTATTTTTTGGTTTCATAACGAGTGCAGAGTATACTACTGTAGTAACTCGCATTTATAAAATGATACAGTTCAAAGGGAAACTCTCACGCAAGCAGCGCTGTTGGGAGCACTGTCTCTCGCGACACGCATTTGTTTTCTCATAACGACCACGGAAACGTAAAACACAGACACATTTGTAATTATGCGTGACACATTATAATATTTCAACTCTTTAATTAAACAGTAACGAAAAATCCCGTTGTTATTTTTTTCTCTAGACGAAAATAAAACAAGTTCTACGAATGTTAAAGTCCAGTTACACTTTCGTTAATGTTTCTGTGTGATTAAAGAGGCAAACATTACTTAAAAACCAACAGGATGAATGTTCATCAAATTAAAATTATGATTGTTACAATTTATAACTATAGAGCAATTGCAATTTGTATTGTAAAAATAAACATTTGTAGCACAAAAAATAAATAAACAAAATTTTGTGTTTTTATTTTCTTTTTTCGTTGAATATATTTTTATAATATACTTTCATAAAGCACTACAACATTTGAAATTTCTAAAAAATCTATACACAATAATACGCAACGGTATGATGTTTATCAGCTTGTGTAAATTAGGCGTTTTGAGTGTTTTTAGAAATAATGTAAGAGTTGAAAAGGACTAAGACTTATTCAAAATCAACATTTACATTTCTAGCATGTTGGTAAGAATTTATTCTCCACGTAGCTACAGAGACATAGATATGATTGGTAGTTCCTGAATCATTACTTTATTATGCATAATTAATGTAGCACAATCAAATACAAACGCAAAAAAAAAGAGTTCTCTAATTAATATGATATTTGAAAATGAAAAAAAATTAAGAAAATTAAAAAAAAGAGTAACTATATCTTTTAGTTGCGTGAATTTTCTATAGAGAATGCTGCCCTGAAAATTATTTATGTTGAGAAATTATGTACCAACATGACATTTAAATAAAAACTAAAATTCGTAACATGAATATTTTTCTTTCCTTATTTTGATACTTGATTTTACGATTTAAATATAAAATTTTAAAAATGATAATTATATATATTTTTCTTAGCACGTTATTTACTGCTTACAAAATTACACGTTTTAATGAGAGAGCTTATTGAAATAACTCAAACAATAAGTGTTCATTTAGACAAATAATTGCGTTCAAACAATCGGTTATTGTATTATCTGCCACTAAATGTCACTAAGTCACAGTGCCAACTCGTCAAGCCGATATATAACCTATAAGTAGCTACTTTACTTTGTGATAAGTATGTACCTAACAAGCAGTTATTTTTATGAGCTGTTTGGCTGTCAGTCACCCGTCTTATTTTTGTGTGTGTTGAAAACAGGTCCCAAATATAGTTGCCTTTCGGGAAAGTACTCAGTTAATTACGAATGTAGTCTTATCCTTGAGAAAATGTCACTTATAATTTTCTGCGAACCGATAATACATCTTAATGTAATATCAATGTTTTGACAACTTACAAAATACATTAAATGCTATTACCTTAAGTAAATTTAACCGGAATTAAATTTTATTTAAGTCCACCAACATACTGAACGAATAAATGGTAATATGAAAATGCCAAAGCACATTCTTCATAACACACATTTATTTTTTACTTAAATTAATCCTTACTGAGCACAAGGATAATCAAAATAATCTCATAAATAATTTGGCAGACAAAATTTTCAAGCTGCAGCAACGAAGAAAATTTCGTGTCATATCTGTAACTTTCATAACCGAGATCCCAAGACACTTGGCGTAGGCTAATGGAGGAGTTCTTACTTCGTAACTTCCGAGAGCTATCCGGCAGCTCGCATTTGCAGAGCGCATTTCCGCTCGTTAACGAAATATTTCCGTGAAGTACTTCATAAAATATGGCAGAAGTTTCAACAGCATACCCAAGAAATTGCCGGACTACGACTTTTCCCGAAGTGGGTCGCGCTAACTAGGTTAATAATTGTTTCATCAAGTCCTTCGGTTTAACTATTTATGTATTGAGAATATTACTCCCTATCATAAAATTAATCAGAAAAATCTTTTAAAATCCTAGATCATCATATTTAGTTCAATTTGCTTATATGAAAGAAAATCATAATGATTGATTGATTTGTTGGTTTTTTTTTCACACTACTTAAGGGATCATAGAGAAAATTAGTTCATATTCCATACAATGACTTTTATTATTTTGCAGTTGAAGGAAATAAATGCTTTAAACCGGTCTTGGTGACATCACAGAAAAATTATCCGAAGCTCTAATTATTTCAGTTACCATTATTTATAATTTTTCATATTTACATCAACTTTACGACTTCAACTAAAAAATATTAATTTCCAAATGTTTTTTTTTTTAATTGAACAAACGAAGTGAATAAGTGTATCGGCGTATGCATGTTTGTATGTGACTTTGTCCGACAGTAACTTGAGAATTGTTGATTGGATCTTCATAAAATTTGGTAGGTAGTAGGGCAAAAATAATGAATGATATGTATCGGTATCAAAAAAAGGGGGGGGGGAATTTCAAATTAAACTAATCAGGTCAAGTGGGGCATCGCATGAAAAAGGTTTGTACATTTCAAAACTATTTTTAGGTAGATTTCGAAGAAAGACTATCTATTGTAGCCGTTACCATGGTATGACTTTCGAAATTTTTTTACATAGTTTTTAATTTCGTGGTTCATAGAACCCAAAAACATCATAAACTTAAAAGTTTATATAAAAATATACATTAATATATATTATATTTTTTATGGACACGATAACTGCCGCAATTTTGCACAAATCACTTCAAACTTATACCTACATAAAATATAGAAATGAAAATCTCGACCGAGTTCGTTAATGGGAAAAATTCGACCAAAGAGGTAGAAAAAAAGAAAGGTTTCTTGAAAAACAGAAAATTTTTTAAAACTTGTGATATATGAAAATATCACATCCGTTTTTTTGCATCACGATACGGCCGTCTCCAAGGGTATACACATATCTTTGGCGTCACAGAGTCAGTGAGTGACGAGCTTAACTATATGTAGGATACGTTCTTTAAATGATTCATGCAATGGGGAATTTTGATTTAATGCAGTGTTTTGGACATACGCCATTGCAGTTTTGAACTGTTTGCCATGGAAATAGATAGGCTATGATTGTGCCTGATGATGGGAGCATATGTCAGTTCCCGAAACGTCGCAACTGTTGTCATTGGAAATATTCTGTGTTCAACAGTGCTATCATCGTTGTGTTGTCCGCAGTACTTGTTTACCTTCACCTTTGTGTTCACATGTTTGCTGCATTGTCCAGGTTTGTTGTCTGCCTGCAAAATTCGCGGATTCATTCGGTGATAGGCTAGAATTCAAACACACTTACCTCTTAGATAATTTTGCTATTGGCTTACTGTTCATCTGGACGAATCTCAACCAGTTATAAACCCTCAACCAAAGAAGGATCGAATCACAGACAAACCAGCTGAGACGACTCGCAAGTCGGCAGCCAAATGAACTTGCGTTATTTGCCCGAGTGTTACAGGGTTCCGTGCAGTCTATCCTGAAAGGCCATCGGAACCGCGAATTTTGCAGGTCTCTAGTTATCACGTCAAAAAAAACTGCATGAAATGAGATGTACAGTAGGTGTGTGGGGACGCGGAGCCGGCGGCGCGACACCTACCAGTCTGAGCGCGCGGAGCTGGTCTACGTGCGAGCCCAGCCACATGACGTAGAAGGCCAGCAGGATGACGAGCGCGCAGGCGGCCACGACCAGCGCCCGGAACAGCCCGCCCTTGACGAACTCCGAGCTGCGGTAGTCGCCGGCGGACTCCCGCAGCCAGGCCGCCAGGCACAGCAGCACCGTGGCCAGCACCTCGTGGCAAACAACACACACGCCACACGTGGGGAAACAACTACAACACACGGCGACAACTCGACGGCAAGTTCACACGCACAGATGCGGCGAAAACAGGAAAAAATCGTTTTAAACGGCAAAGGCAGCTCACAAATGCCACAAAACCAGGAGCGCAACAACAGGGGGGGAAGGGGCAAGGGTATTTCCCCCCCCCCCCTGAAACCTAGAAGTGGGGGCAAACGGGGTCAAAGAAAGTGCTGTGTAATCAATTTTTAGATAATAAAACTGCTTAAATAGCACCATTTTCCCACCTTGAAATACAAATTTTCCCCCGCTTCAATAGGGGGGATCAATGATTCTTTAAAAAAAGGTATAATGCCCTTCTTTTGGAAATTTAGTTGTTGCGCCCCTGCACAAAACCATTGTGTTTCGCGACAAACAGTGGTGGACCTACATAAGGACCTAAGGAAGGGAAGGAAAACGGGGGATATAAGTACATCCTCCCAAAGTTATGGAAAAAAAATTGAATAAATATCAGTTACGGCAGTACGTTACTGCGTGGGAAGCCACTATGTAGGTACTGTAGACCCATATGAAAGTGCGTTATTTGGAGTGAAAATAGCGATGTAAATTAATTTCCTTATTTCCTCTAATATTATTTTTTCGTAAAATCTTTTTTCCTTGAATATAGAATCCTCTGATAACTAAGGATTTGATTGGCCCATCTCTAGTTGTGACGTGTCCTTCAATAGTGTTCTCTAGAGGATCCTGCAGCCGAAGTTCGCGTGTAGGACCTGAGTCACTCTGTGTGCGCCAGGGAGATCGGAGACGGGAATCGACCACTCCTCGTTGGCTAGGAACCACTCAGTTCGCCTGCGGGGGTGCCCGCGGAACTGAAGGAAACAGACCTCTGCTCGGAGGGTCAAGGGTTCAGAACCCGTGTCGTCTGGAATGCGAATTTGGAGCGTCGCCACTGCACCACGTCACGCCGAACAAGCCGGGAAACAATCGGCGATGTGGACATATATTTTTTAATCTCCGCACAGAGAAAAAAAAAGTTTATTTTATACAAACGAATAATTGCTTGTACGTGTCCAAAAAAAAATGCTTACGTTCTTTGAATAATTCTAGCAATGGGGAAGATTGATTTTGGATTTTTTTGGACATGTTCAAAAAATGGAATGTTCTTGTTGCAACTGCCTCGTCGTTGTCATTCCACTGTGTCCGTTTATACTGTAACAATATTTTTTGACTAATTCCTTCCGCGGAAATTTCTGAGCTGTCTATTTATTTATTTATTTTTTAATTTTTGGAGATTGGCTGATTTTTGGCTTAATTTTTCTGTGGTTTTTTAACATTAACGTTTTTAGGTTTCTTTTGACATACAGTGTAACCAACATTGACGTATGTCAAAAAAAGAAATCGTAAATAAAATATTTACTTGCTGTAACAAAATATATTGTTGGCCTAACCAAACTTTACGTGAACCAAAATTTTACACACTAACAAAATATACATACAATTCATTTGGCGAAACCATTTTGTTTGGTCAACAACATCTTTACTATTTCAAAATATTTGTTTGAATCAACTGCACATATTTGTTTAGTTATATAAAAACAAGTATATTGTTCAGGAAATCAAATCTTTATTTTCGGTGCGTTACGGTGGATACTCCAAAATAAGCGGCCAACACTTTCGAGGTACAGGTACGTTAGGAATGATTTATATTGGTTTTAACGAAACTACATAGGAAACGCCAGCTAAAAGAAAAAATATCAGTTTTTTTCACCACTTGTCTGCATTGTAATATTGAATAAGTTATAGAGAACCCCAACGGGTTTTCTTATTTATGTACTAGCACCACAAACAGTTTTAACTTGTGTCAACCTTTATGGGGCCGACAAAGCGACTGAGAAAAGCTAAAGCGCCTGCATGAACCTAATTCCAGTAGCCGTAACTAAAATAGACTGACAATGTAACGCCAGTTATCTGATGAGCTGTGATTACGCGTTATTTAGTTACAAAAACCTGAGCGTATGAAACCAAATGTCATGATTTGTATTATGTCCTGAACATTTTACGGGTTACATAGTAACGCAAAGTTAAATTAATATTAATGACGTACTCTATAAGGTATCTCTGTAAAAATTTTATACCTACAATGCAAATTGAAAGAATATGATTGAATTATTTCATCGCAATATATATTTTTGAATATTTTATAAGTTTTTTAATAAATTATTATTTGTAAACGTTTAGCTAAATATATTATCTCCACACATTACTCTTTAAAGACTCAAATACACCTTAGGAAAAAAATAAGTATTTTCTTTGATTCAATAATAAGCGTTAAATTTTAACTAAGCAAGTGTTTTTTTTTTGTAGTTTATGACGAACTAAGTAAGCATCGGAGAGAAATTGCTGGTTGCGATGCAAAAAAAAAAAAACTGACACCAGATAAAAAAAATAGCTAAAAAATAATTTTAGTTATATCGCGTTTACTATACGCTACGTACAAGTTCACCATCTTCAGCTAATAAAGCTCCATTTAAACTTTCAAACTTTCTTTCCTTTCAGTTAACGACAGCAGAGCTACGGCTAATCTAAAAGTCAAAACGAGTTTCTCCCCTAACATAGATTTTTTTACTCTCTCTCTCTAATTTCTTAGACATTGTTTGAGGAAATTAGAAATACTTTGCTGTTCAGGTAAAAAGTAATACGTTCTACTTCGATGCTCCTTTTACTTGGAACTAATTACAACAGGAATTGTAAGAAATTACAAAAAAAAAAAAAATCATGGAAGCAATAAAATCGAACCGTTCAAAATATATTTTACTCTCAAGGTATAGACTAAGTGAAGGATTCATTCTGGAACATTTTGCCCCCACTTAAATATACGCTAATTAACTTCATATTACGTGCACAAAGCATTAGTATAAGTAATATGATTGTGAGACTCCGAAGATAGGATTCGCCAGACGGTGCCGGCTGCAATATTGTATTATTACAACACCGTCGCCATCTTTGATTAGCTTGACTGACCCTTGCCAACATCTTGGATGACCTAGACCCTGGTCACCATATTGGGTGACCTTATCAACTACCTCCATTATGTAATCCGCCATCTTGAATTATGATGTGAAACTGCCGTATTGGATTATGACATCACAGCCACCATTTTGTTTTCTAGAACATTTCGCCATCTTGGAAACCACCATTATGGATTCTAGAAATATATGCCATTTGGAATCCCACCATCCTGGATGCCACGATATTGAAAGTTGAAGGAAAAAGAAGAAAAATTGGTAACATATTATTTCAAAACATTTTCAATGCATTTTTAATAAAACACACATACTACTTCATGGACCATTCAGTCATCGGTTTGAACTGGTCAGTGCCAAAATTTAAAACACCCTTCCCCCGTGGCGGTTACTGGAACACTTATCCACCCAACTAAAACCAAGTAATGACACAGACCTCGTCCTATCTTGCTGACCAGTTTCAGTTCCTCGGTTCACGACATGGTATAGACACGCGTTCGCAGAGTAATTGTTCTTTGCTCATCTCACAACATAAGACATCTGTATGCTCAAAATCTTTCTCTGTGACTACTGCTCATGCCTGGAATGAACTATCCGAGTCAATCAGATTTCAAAATTCCCTTTCTGTGTTTAAGAAAACGTTATTAAGGTACTTGCTTAACTCCGGTGATCAGGTTCAGATGTGGTATCAGATATGTGTGAATGTGCGTGTATATGTATGATTTATTGAAAGAAAATGTATTAGTATATTTATTTAAATGTTTGTGTCTTAGTTTAGTTTTTCACATAAATGTTTAGGTTATCAAATATCTTTAATTCTTTATAAATTTAGCATTAGATAGACTAAAAATAAGGGCCCTTTTGTAATATAACTTTAATATATTTTATTTTAGGAGGCTCATGTGTATCTTACGTGCTATTTTTTTGTTATTTTTTATATTTGTACTGATATGTTAATTAAGTTTTTATTTAAATGTATTTGTGATAATTTTTTGTATTTCTAGGCTATAGTATTTATCAAGTTTATTTGCATGTACCTAGTTAGTAAAGATTTATGTGGATAAGTGGGGTTAGACAAGACGGCACGCCTTAACTTTAAAATAAGCCAAAAAATAAATATATAGATTACTCCAACAGTATCACATCATGATGGCCATTTGGATCCGCCATACTGTTTTCGTCTTCTAAGTTTACTACCGTAATATTGCAGAATTTTTCATCGTCAGATCGTCAGCTGACGTAGCATCAGCCATCTTGTAGGCCATCTTGGCCTCCAAGAAAAAAGTTATTATTATTAACCTATAGATCCGGAAATAATCTAAAAAGGTTTTAAAAAAATGGTTGTCTGTAAAGTGTCATAACAAAACATTGATGAAATTATTGCATACTTTTATGAATAAAATTTAACAATTTTTATTGAATTATCACTATTTTGTATGCATACAAAGAAGGAATATACAATTTAATTGATAAATTTACTTTTATTTGCACTCATTAATTCAAATATGTTTATTACTTTAACGATAAGGATAGGACGATGATAGCAAAAGTAGGAAACGAATGGGAGTGTTTCAAGTTTAATGTGCCTCGAAAAAGTCAAACCGATGGTTGTTCCAATATAGTGAAAGAGAGATAGATGCGGCGCAAGCGTACAATGAGCGCAACGGGACACAGCGTAAGGGGACAATGTGCGTTACGGGACACTTTTTCGTGCGTTAAGCGTTAATCGATTTATTAGACGTTGTCACGTCAAAAAAACTATCTTTAATTGTATTTATGATTATATCGACAACTGCCAACGGTTTGATTCTTTGTCGGTGCAAAAAGGTTCGGCTCGGGGTGCTCGGGTGCGCGTTGTGGGTTTGTTTTAGGATGCACGCTATATAGGGTGTGCCCGTCGGATGTTTATCATTAACTCCGTGTTGTTGTTTTGTGACATAAAACTTCGAATTGCGAAAAAAAAAAGAAAAAAAAAAACACTAACTGTGAGAGTCGCCGTTGGCGGGTTCAACTTTAGTTTCGTCGCAAAGCGTTCTAACGCGCTCAGCTGCGTGTTTATCTGCGTTGAAATGTAAATAACTCGAACCACAGTATAACATTCAAATAATGGTATAAAACGTATTTAATGTTCGCCTATTTTAATATAAAATTTTTAAAAAAATTAG
The DNA here is from genome assembly GCF_032445375.1 of Bacillus rossius redtenbacheri. Taxonomy (NCBI): domain Eukaryota; kingdom Metazoa; phylum Arthropoda; class Insecta; order Phasmatodea; family Bacillidae; genus Bacillus; species Bacillus rossius. The sequence goes on along the minus strand of NC_086339.1, from coordinate 33,533,554 downwards.
ATATAAATAAGAGAATTATTGAAAACTTAAACATGAGGCTACTCCCTTTTTGGGGTCTGTGTCGCTACACTTTATAGTAAGTAGTAGATGGGCAAATTTTATAACGGACGTTGCTTTTCAAAAGGATGAAAAGTATTATATGATTTACGACAGTATATGAGTTTCCTCTATTCACAAAGTATTGAAAGCCTGTTAAATAATATAATCTCGATTGAGTAAAAAATTATCCAAAATTTACATTTATATATTTGTACTATTAGCCAATTACCAAAATTATTTGCCATAATTTCAGTACGGTCTTTGTTTTTAATACTAGCTTGTTATACAGACTTGTTTTTAATTTTCATAATAAGTAATGTAAAATAATTTTTAAAAAATCGGTGACCTCAAAAAAAAAAACCCAGCACTTACTGATTTTACAAAGCGATGACCCTTTGCAAAAAATTAAGTTAAGAACGTTAATTGATTGCACTGAATTAACTGTGAGCAAAACTGCGGAAATTGCCTGAGATGATTTAGGTTTACTTAGTTCATGACGTTCTTCGCAATGTTTGAAATGTTTTTTCCGTTATAGACAAATGTTTTGTGTCGTAATTGAAAACACGTTAATATATATATTTGCTACGAACTATAACACAATTAAAATGCATTAAGATGATTTTTTTCATTGATTATGATTTATTTTATGTAGAATGTATTGTCTCTCATTACATTTGACTGGATGTGTCCGGAAATATCCAATGATCACGCCTGCTGCAAAAACGGTTTAAGAAGCTAATTAAAATTTACTACTTCAAATAAATGGCTTTTGTTTTGTAAAAAAAAAAGTTTTAAGAATCGCAAACTAATGCATCACAAGTACTTTGCTGCACGGAAGCCACATTTTACCATAAAATAATGAAAGTTACATATTATATCGCGAATATAAAAGGTGTTTTTAATAATACTGAACGTAACTCTGAGTTGACGCGCGGCCGTTAATTAAATTGCACACTCGCCCCCTTCATGAGCGCGCTAAGTTCTTTAATTTCAGCAGTTACGTCGGGCGCCTTGCATTCGGGGACCGAAAGAATGGAGAGAGGGGTGCGGGTATCACCGCTACGTGCGCAGACATTATTAAAACGCTGTCCCTGTCGGATCCGCGCGACGGAATGCGCTCTCGTCTTGACCTCGACAACGACAGAAGGCGATGGACTGCATATTGCGCGAGTCGTCTCTGGAACACAGTCTGGATTCACCCACAAGATTGGCGCGCCTTTAATTTGAAATTTCAAGTTGGTCTGGTCAACTATATGTAGGGACCGGAAAAATTCGCGGGTTCAATACTTCTAGGATGAACTCCATAGTTATACGTACACTCGGTCAAATGCCACCCACTCATTGGCTGCTGTCTTGTGAGATGTCACAACGTAGCAGCCTGTGATTCTTATAAAGCTTTGGTTGGGTGTTTCTCATTGGCCCAGAGTCATCCAGGTGAGTTGTGAGCCAATAGCAGAGGCATCACTGAGGTGCAGTGACTATTTGTATTTTAGCCTGTCGCGAAATGAATTCGCGAATTTTTCCGGTCTCTGACTATATGTAGCGTCAGGCATTTTTTTTTTTCGCGAAAAGATCTGAACTCCAGTCAGACTGCAACTAGCTATACCCGCACCAGCGGTTTCTTCCTCGTGATTGGCGGCCGTCTGCGAGAGAAGTCGTTGCCTTGTTGCGACCGAGCCAATCAGGACGCGTTTGCTTCCGCACATAACTACTGTGATTGGTGTTCTAACAGTGGACATGCACCTGAAAGAAACTCACCCAATCACGAAACACAATACGATGCTACAGTGTTTCAACTTCCAGCTTCTCTCGGGATATTTTCGCGAAAAAATGCATGGCCCTAGAGTTATGAATGTGTCGGCGAAACGAGTCAACGGGCTTCGTCAATCAGCAGGGAGAAACCATCGGCCGCGGGCATACCATGTTGCAGTCCAATAGGCTTCGAGATATTTTTTTTGCGAGAAAAAAAGATGACTGCCCTTACTTCTCGGGAAAGGCGATGAGTAGAGACCTGCAAAATTTCGCGGATTCATTTCGCCATAGGATAGAGTCCAAGTACTTTTGACATTATTTTGCTTCAGTGATTGGGCCACAGTTTATCTGAAGGACTCTGGGCCAATGAAAAATCTTTAACAGAAGAATGAGCGAATCAAGATCATTCCAGTCATGCAGGTGTTACGAGTCGGTAACCAATCAGCAGATGTAATTTGCACGAGTGCGTAGAGGATCGCGGAGTCTATCCTTTAGGGATTTGAAATCGTGAATTGTACAGGTGTCTAGCGATGAGAGGTGGGGGGAGAAGGGGGTGGGCGGGGGAACGTGCTCACCACCGCCGCGATGATGTACAGCATCCAGAAGTGACACTCCACCTGGCAGGGCTGATGGACCATCTCGCTCCGGACCCTCCTGCGCCAGTGGGCGTATCCCATCGGCTGTGCCTCCGGTGCGTCTGCGAGCACACAGAGGAGGGGTGTATGTGAGTTGGTGAGGCGGGACGATAAGCGCGACGCTCGCTGGTATTTCTAGCGCGGTATAGCCTCTGGACTGGCGCACAGTATTCTCGTCGTGCACAGGGCAACTGTGAAATTTGAGCGGTGACCGTAACATTATTAGAGCCACGGAATTTTCACGCATTCATTTAGTCGCAAGCTAGAATGCAAACCTCCACACTGTCACACTGTGTACATGATTGGACCGCAGTTATCTGGACACGCCCCTCTACGACCGTGAGCCAACGATGCCCGGCCAGAAGAGAAGCAAGCGAATCAGGTAGTGCCAAATAACAAGGATAAAAATGTTCTCGCTTAGAAATCAACCAATGGGAAAGTAAACATGGGCCGAGCACACCTAAAACTTTGAATTCTATCCTGAGGTCAGAGGAATCCGCGAAATTTCCGGGACTCTAAACATTATATGTAGAGACCGGAAAAATTCGCGGATTCCTTTCGAGACAGGCTGGAATCCAAACTCGTTTACCTTAATGCTGCGTCAGTGATTGAACCGCAGTTTACCTGAAGGACTCTGAGCCAATGGCAAACACTCAACAAAAGAAGTATCGTATCATAAGAATCACAGTAAACAGGTGTCCCGAGTCGGTAGCCAAAAACCAGGTGATAGTTGCCCGAGTACCTAGTGGTCATTGAAACCGTGAATTTTTCCAGTCCCTAATTATATGGCTGAGAAATGAAGATAAAGGTGTAATGCAAAAGTCCATTAAGTGCTTTCAAGAATCTGTTCTGGTTGTTTTGCGCCTCAAATAACTCTGAAAACATGCCTTTTTAGCAATTTTAACTCTTCTTAAAATACAGTTTAAAAACTTAATCCGAAATCCAAAGCACTTTTCGGTCCTCAGCGAACTCTTAAATGCTTTTCGTAAGCAGACCACACTCCGATATCTTGAGTAGTTTTTAAATCGCGTTGTTTTTCCTGAAGCTCTGCGCACCGTATCTGTGCCTGTCAACTTTCCCGGTCCACTCGCTCATTTACACACGAAGTTTGTGAAGCCTTAAAATGCATGGGTCAAGATGTACCTACATTCTAGCGAACATCACACTTCCGTAGCTCTGACTAGAGACCAGAAAAAAATTTTTGCGGGATTTATTAAGCGTTGTGCTAGAACCCAAACAAATGTACATTCATATTGCTTTAGTTATTGGCTCCCAGTTTATTTGAAGGACTCCGAGCCAATGAGAAACATTCCGCCAAATGACAGTGGCCAATAAGCAGGCGGCATTTGCCCGTGTGTGTGGGGGATTGTGGAGTCTAGCCTAGATAGAGGTTATTGAACCCATGAATTTTTCCAGTTCCTAGCTATGAAATGAATAAATTTTATATTACTTTCCTGAATTATTATAATTAAACTTTAATATTAAAATTGTAATGTAAGATTATTACCATACAAAAAATTTAAAAAATGGTTTAGTTGCAAAACTAAAATTAAAATTAGGTATAACTTAGGAATTGACAAAGCGTGGCTGAAAGAGTTAAAGCTAACCCCAATTTTTTCAATGAAATTATCTCACTTTGTGATGGATATAAAAATTTTACATATGGATGCATGTGTATATTTTACACAACTTTCAGTTAATTGTACTGCTGTTGCGTAAATTTACAATAACATTGAACATGTTAATTTGAACCACATCTATTTTTTTTTTTGTATTTTATAGTTGTTAGTAAACAATATGTACTTCAGAGCGATTTAATTTTTTTTTAAATTGTTCAAATAAACACTTCTAACAATCTGAGTGACTTACCGGAGTATCTATCTAACAACCTAGTTAATTTAACGTATTAGCCTCTTTTCCATGGTACACACTTATAAATCATTGTATAACAGGACTATTACTTTAGTAACCTAATGTAAATTAAATGGAGTTTGTCCGTATAGATTGCAAAATACTTTTTTTTGCATTACTTTGGTAGTTGTAAATTTATACTGCCAAATATTTTGCACTGTTACGACGTCATATGCCTGCATGTACAGCGTACAGACAAAAAACAAGGGAATGATAATTTGGACGGTGTTATGTAAAAATGGTTCAATCCACAAACAATTTCAACTGAGTAAATTGAGCTCAAAGTTGAACACACAATAATTGGTATTGTGGCAGTGCGTTGAATGTTTGGTCGCAAGATGGCATACTAGCAAGGAATGTTGGTTAAAATTTTTTAGCTCAATTAAAAGTGTCATTTTACCTACACAATTATTTCAATAACATTTTTTCCTTTTGTTGGTTAACTCATTTGTGCATAACACCATCCATTTAAGGTACACATTCAAATGTGTACCATATCACGTAAGTTATATTAATAACTGGCGTACATTCGTGTAATTTTACGGAAGCCTGTAGCACTATATACGTAAGGAGTGAAAAACATGCAATATTAAGGGTCATAAGTAGTTTCTCGACTACTTATAGCTTATAGTATCACATATCACAAGTTGCTCTTTTTAAGCAATGTGCTCACCAGTTTGAGTAGTGGTCACACTAGGCTCAAGTTATATTTTTCTGCAAAAAAATCCCTACAGGCTGCGAATGACCTTGGAACGCAGGAAAAACCACAGGAACTGCATTTTAATTTCATCTGACCTGCTTCATACTTATCACAATCACATCAGGTTAGCAACGAATAGAACACAATCTGCTAGCTGAAGCTTTTACAGTTTTCCCTCCGAAACACTGGTATCCATTGTCTATTTAGAGATTCATCCGAAGTAAACCCGTAAAAATATTTACTTTATGTGTGTTACATATTAACTGAATCACAGATACTGAAAATGTAAAAGTTAATTCTCAGCTCAGATTCGTCACAATTATGTAGGCTTTAAGAATAATTGAACTATTATTTTTTTTACATTAAAAACTGGAAAAGGTAACTCAAACCACATAACTTGGCTGTTTAAAGTATTTGAATACCAATAACAGACATGCATTCACAATACATTATTTACCATTGAAATCAGTGACTTTGTCAATGGCACATGCTTCGCGTATCCACCCTTGGAACGCAGGGGGTGGTCATGTCGGCATGGTTACATGCAGTTTTGTTTCTTCAGATAATTCTTGCGCCACATTGGTTAAACACCCAAAACATTGACTGATGTGTAGTGTTTGCAGTGTGGAAACAGTTTTAAATTACTTTTTTTTTTATGAAAGGGACTATTTTTAACGACGCGACGGAGAGTCTAAGGGCCGCTTGCAGAGTCAGGTGAGTGAAGTCCGAGAAAAAACTTGGCAGGTTAATCAAATGGAAGAATACTCCACTTCGTCTCAAGTCACGACTGTGCAAGCCGGCCTAATTCATACTTACTAACCATCATCAGACGTGGTCAAGCACCATTTCCGCAATGCTTATTGGGCGTATACAATATGGTGATGGCGAGGGAGGAAAGTGACTTCACCCAAGTCACAGCACGCCGTCTCCTGGCAATTTCTAACTCCGTGTTGGGAAGTTTCCTCCTTGCCTCCTCGCCGAACACGGTGCACTGCGGGAAGCCTTCTTTTCACAGACGAGAGAGCCAAACGTCCGATCGTGCATCTTCGATTTTTTTTTGTTCATTGTAACTAATGATAACTAATGGTCAATTAGGTTAGGTTAGCTACATTATAAATACTTTAAAATATTGTGGACGGTTGATTTGGTTAGGATAGCTACATTTAAGATACTGTGAAATCATGTAAACGGTTTCCTAGCGCTGGATAGCTACATATTAAAAAGTTATTTGCTAAGCAACCATAAAATGATTTTACAGTGTTTTTTAATGTAGCTATACTTACCTAACATAACCAACCATCCACAATGTTTTAAAGTATTTATAATGTAGCTAACCTATCCTAATCGACCGCAACATTTAATGCCACACCGGTTTTTACAATGAGATAGAACGGAAAAAAAGCGAGCATGAACTTCGGGGAACTTCGGGTGTGGCTCTCTCGTCTGTGAAAAGAAGGCTTCCCGCCCAACACGGTGCATTGCAGGGAAGCCTACGATTCACTCGTCCTTCTGGACATACCCGAATATTCACGTTGGCAAGCCTTTTTTTCACAGACGAGATAGCTGAACCCGATGTTCCCCAAGTTCATGCTTGCTTTTTTTTTCCGTACCACAACAGGTGTATTTATTGGGGGGGGGGGGGGGGGGGAAATTCGCGGGCATTTATTATCCAAATGCGCGGGTTTATCTTATAAGATGTCATTCTTAAAATTAGCAAGAAGTAATTATATGCAAATACTTTAAAACATTGTGGATGGTTGGATATATGAGGTAAGTATAGTTACATTAAAAATACTGTAAAATCTTTTTATGGTTGCTTAGCAAATAACTTTTTAATATGTAGCTATCCTAACCAAATCAACCGTCCACAATGTTTTAAAGTATTTATAATGTAGCTAACCTGACCTAATTGACCATTAGTTATCATGAGTTGTATATTTATTTAAATGAAGGGGAAAAAAAAACTCCGAAGATGCACGATCGGGCGTCTGGCTCTCTCGTCTGGGAAAAGAAGGCTTCCCGCCCAACACGGTGCACTGCAGGCTCACCCTCCATGGACTCGTCCGCGCCGGGCATGAACACCACGTTGAAGTCGCGGACGGGCACGGAGCGTGGCGCGCCCCATCCTTCCCGCGGCGGCATCAGGAACTGCAGCTGCGCGCGGGCGCCGCCGTGGTCGCCGTGGTCGTGGGGGGGAGGGCGGTGGCGCGCGGCGGCCGTGGACTCGGCCGACACGGTCAGCTGCGGGAGCAGCGCTGGCTCTTGCCGCGCCGGGCGGGCCGGCGGCTCCCAGACGGTGGCGCTTGGGGCAGTCTGCACGGCCATGTTCTCCAGCGAGGGCACCTGCACGCCCTTGTCCCTCTGCGACTGCGACAGACAGCGACCCATCCACACACTTCATGTTCGCAGGCTTTCACGGCCATCGTAGTCCGGGTTTGTGCCGGAAATGAGGAATTTTGACACATTTTTTTATTTGTTATTATAATTTTAAATTATTTTTATTATAATCTGGTTACTAAAGGGGTGATTTACACTTTGTTAGGCTGTTGTACTCTACGTAGTTAAACTTTGTGCCAGTGGACCGAAGCACCTTTTCTCAAGTATCTATCTGAGCTTTTGCTAGTCTAATGTAGTCGTTAGCAGCCCGGTTGAAATTTCTCCCGCTTACAGGCATGCCTGGGGTCCGTAATTTTAGTTTGCTACATGACTAGATCTGCAGAGCGCAGCTTCTGGCGTGCAAGCTTTAGTTCTTAGAGGGCCGCCTAGATCAGCGAGCCTCAGGCACGACTGAGTATCCAGTGGATGCTCGTTCCCAGCCATCTCTGCTCTTTTCTGTCCACCCTCTCCTCTCTTTCCCCCCCTGGTTCGCAGAATTTAACTCAAGATCATTGCCCTGTGGTGAACCCCGCCAAGGCGGTGGCCTACTCCAAGGACATTCTCCCTTGCCCTACAGAGCCCTCCACGACACCTAGTGACAGAAAAAGTAACTTCAGCCCTGGGTGCCAGCGTGCAGAGCCCACGCTCGTGACACCTGGTGGCGAGTCAGCTCACCGCCCCCGTTAGTTCCCCTTTACGCCGCTAGAGAGCAGCTCCGCGGCGCCATATGCCCCTATGCTTTCAAATCGCGACCTGTAGAAGTCGATTGTTTGTTGCTTTCTGTGCCCGCCGGTAGAGAGAGCGGCAGTCGCTCTTTGGCGCAAACGACTGAAGTCGTGGCTACGACCACTTCGGGCACCTCCGGATATGTTCGGTACAGAGCCGAACCTTCCCCCTTCTTTTTCCCTAGGGCCTACCACGCGTTTTAATTAGGAGCTTTGTCCGCCATCGTGGCACTCAGGACTTTGCCACTGGCTACTAACCGCGCTGCAGGTCGGGCAGAACTTCTCGCAGTCTCTTGTCACGGCTACGACGGAATCACCTTCAATTAAGGATGTAGTCAGCTGTCTTGGGGGATGTGATTCCAGTTGAACAGTAGCCAGTCAGAAGTAGTGATTAGAAAAAAAAGTCATGTTTTAGTTAAATTTTATTAATTTTTTTTATTTTACTAAATTTCGATTTCTGCCGCGTCATCCACGCATTTCTCCGTCCGCGCTATTCTGATGTCGGCGCGAGACATCTCCTGAGCCCTGGAGCTACACCCTGTTTGGTGAGTTACTCCGGTATTCTTTTTCTCCCCGAATTCCCGTTTGTTGGCCTTTTCGCGCCGACTGTGTTTGACTGTCTGGAAGCAGGTCTAATTCGTTTGGAATTTGACTTGTGTTTCAGACAGGGTCCAAGGGCTGGGAGACGAATTTGCTCCCAGCATGTCATTCGGGATATCGAGCTCCGAGTCCCCTTAAGAAGATAATTTTTCCCGGCCCAACATCATACTCTGAAGATCCGGGCGATATTAGAAATATTTCTCTCCCTTAAATAGAACTAAATTTATTAAAATACAAACCAGCGAACAGTGACTTAAGAGTGGGATAAATAGCTACTAGAAATTCCAGCTGCTTGAAGCGTAACATGTGCGACTGATATTGTGCGTTAGACCGATATTGCTCTGAGTCCCTCGCGTTAGGCGACACTTCTCAGTACCACGATAAGGACCGAAAGGGGTGGGGTGGCACTGCGAGGCAGTCGGATTTAGTTTTCCTCGCTGTCGCTGTGTTAGCTCGAGATATAAGAATGGATGTTCATTTATAAATGGCGAAAACAAACGCACGTTTTTTAAAAGGTAATGCTCGTGGTAAATTGCATTTGTCTGTGTGAAGAAAACGGAATAAAGGTAAAAATCTAGCAAATTGGAGAGAGAAAAATAAGTACACAAATTATTTATAGTATTCATGGGTCGTTTTCAGTGTATAGCTTCAGGCAGTGTTATTAATAAAAACATGTGTTTTTTTTACCTTGATTTAAGGATAAAGGAAAGCACAAATACTGAAGAAAGTAAGCCAATTGCAGAAACTACATCTGAGAATGCTAAAAGCAAGAAGAAATTACGTTATGAATAGTTTATATTGTGTATTTTATTTTGTAATAAAGGAAAAACCTTTTTACTTTAGTAACTACTATTCATGAAATATACATGCGTTATATATGTGAAACATTATATATAAAATACATTTTAGTGTTAAATGGGATACAAACAAGAGATCTTAATATATATAAATCCAGTGTCCTGATGTTTGTTTCCAGTGAACTCTTCATCAAGTCAACCGATTTCGATGAAACTTGGCATTTATGTATAATTGTTTCCAACTTGAGAGATATAATAGTTATTTTTCGATTAATGGTCTTAGAAATTTATAATTAATAATAAATAATAAATAACCGATCGCCATGGGTAAACAAAAAATCATATGTCAAAAGCATACAAACAGTAATTGTGTGACATTTCTCTATGTCCAACACACTGACATATAGTGCTATCCAGTTTGCTTTAACTCGCAGACAATAAAGCTCCATGTGTTTAGCCCGGGCAACGCCGGGTACTGCAGCTAGTACTTTTATATGCTACATAATGAAACAACATGATAGTTTTGAAAACTTGAAAAATGTTGACATGACAACGTCTGATAAATCGATGAACGCTGGCTGCACGCACGAAAAAGTGTCCCATTACGCACTTTGTCCCGTTTCTCTGTGTCCCGTTACGCTCATTTTATATTGCTCTTTGAAAACCTGAACCTCCTTGCATTGCGACCGAGTCCGTGGCGTAATTCTGTTTTCATGCATTACGATGTAACATTTACATTGCTCTTTGCTAACCCATTTCTCCTAGCATTGCTGCAGAGTCCGTAGCGCAAATATATTATTTTTGACTGCATTTTGGTGTTGTGTAAGCCATTTTCCTTCACATCATCCTTGAAACACTCCCATATATTTCCTACTTTTCCTATCATCGTCCTATCCTTAACAGAATAACACAGATTGGAAGAAGTTAAAAGGCAAACATGTATAAAAGTTATAGTTAAAATAATCTCTTTGTTAAAGTAATAAACATATTTGAATTAATGAGTGCAAATAAAAGAAAATTTATCAATTAAATTGTAGATTTCATTTCACTCCTTCTTTGTATCCATACAAAATAGTGATAATTCAATAAAAATGATTCAATTTTATTCATAAAAGTATGCAATCATTTCATCAATGTTTTGTTATGACGTTGTCACGTTAAACTATCGTTCGTAAACCGACTTTACAGACAACCAATTTTTTTTATGTATATTATCAATTTGTATGTAACCGCGAGGTAAAATATTGTAATTTATGTATTTTGCTTACAAATCAGCTTTACATTTTTGTGTAATTATTCGTATTTTGTGCTGTGCTTATAAGTGTTGGAACTGCAAAATCTGTAAAACTTATCCTCCAATAAATTCCTTGCAAAGTAATATCCCATGGTATATTTAGTTCATTTAATTTTTATACAACTATTATTTGGTTGAAAATAAGATGTATGCCAAGAATCCTAAAAGCAACTAAAAATTATTAATTGTATATCCACAATCCAGTTAAATATTTGTAAATAAACGGTACTATAAAATATATATGTGTGCAAAGAATACTCTAAGAATAATGTAAATGAGGTGGACGCGAATGCGATGACAAGAGAAATGCAGAGTAACCCGACAAGACATGTGTTATCGAAAACCAGACCTTCCTCTACACCTCTTCCACACATTCGTCAACAAGGCTCAGATAACAGCTGGAACCCGACCACTCTAATGGCGAGGATTATCTACAGCGCTCGGGTCTTGCTGAAGGGCTGGAATAAAAGTGTCCTATCTCCAAACAGTGAAGTGGCAAATTTTCGGCTCAAACATGAATGTGCAGTGACTTACGCGTGTGCAATTATTTCGCAATTGTATGAAGATAATTATTTCCAAAAATCATATACTATAAAATAATGTTACATGTAAATCGTTCAGTTTTTACTTTTTTGTTATTCCGAGTACTTTATTTTCTGCAAGTTGTCAAATTTGTGCTAATAAAACCTTTTTACTAATTAATTTTGCTTATTAATAACAACATTAACCAAATTCTGACAACTGGGATCATTCATTATACATTTCCTCAATGATGTGTAAAAATCTCATTCATCTGCATTAACTGGTTTGACCTCTACTTGCCATCGCATTGACCACTAAAACAGCTCTAAATGAAGCCCTTTATCGCCCTCTTAATAACTCAATCCCCGAGAATATGTAAAATAAGCATAAACGGTAAACAATTTAATCAGTGAAAGAATCTAATATGGTGGAGTATTTAAATTTTTTTGTTTTGCTTTGACGTGTAGTTAATTTAATATAAATTGTTTTATATAATTTCGGGCCGGCCCTCCTTTTTGTTACTTGCTAATATATTTTATTGTGAATTCGAAAACAAAGCAAAAACAAAACCTATTTAAATAAACCAGGGAAACCTATAGACCAAGCTACTTATGTAGTGTTTATTATACCTTAATCTATTTTAACGATCCACTAGCTACCAAGTTGCTTGTGTGCAGGGAGTATAAAATTGTCTTGTTCACCACCTTGTGCCCCCTCTGGCAAATAACTTTAATTTTCTTAATATTTTTGAACCCAGCAGTTTCCAAGGTTTTATTTATTAATTTAAAATTGAAGTGGTCGGTGCGCTGCGTTTGTACTTCGCGCCGCGCGGTGGGCTTTGGCGCTCCTTCCCTTCCTCCTTTCTCCCCCCCTCCCTGCTTCTAGTGCTGTGCTTGACTTCCCCTCTTGAGGTGTCCGCGCATGCGCGTGGCGCCCTCTGTTTTACTTAAAACTGCGTGTATTGCCTTGAAGGCTCTTCTTGTTCGTTAGCAAATCATGTAGATAGGTTGTTATAGCCAGTCGGTGCTGGTATTTACTGAATTCAGTATGTAGGTCAGTTAGTTAAATGTAGTGAGTGTGACAGCGGGGAGACTTCATGTAAGTGCTTGTAAGGTGGTGACCCTTACATTCATGTAACTTGTAACAGCTAAACTCTTAAGGTATTCTAAAGTGTTTATTCGGCCGTCACCTTTGAAATTATTTTTGGCATTATTACCCTTTTCGTTTGTTTTTATTAATAGCTTGCATTGCTACTCGTGTTTTGTCTGACGTTTCTCCCCGTCATGTCGTTACTCGTGTTTAGGGCTTTTGTTTCGCTTTTGCGTAATGTATGTAATCACGTAGTGTTAAATTGTTTTTCTCTTGATATCTTATGCATTTGAATTAAGTTGCAATTCACCTAGTGTTGGTTAGGCCGCGGTCGCCCGCATTAACATTTACGGGTCTTGTAATTCTAATGAGGCATTTGTCTGTATTAACGTAATTCTCGGTCGCTGCGATGATTGAGGGTTGTCTCTCTTTTGCACTTGTTGACGTTAATTTAACGAGAGATTATTCTTTACTATCCAATACTATCTAATACTATTTGTCTAAAGTAAATACTAAAGTATATGTCATATTGAAAATACGTTCACGTATTTTGCCGTGACAACTGTACTAGTGCTTTTGTTCTATGGGATACTTACTTAATTTTATATAATTGTATCTGTATCCCTATGTAATCAGTATTAATTTCAATGTAAAAGGTTTGTGTAATTGTATGAGGATCTTACATGAGGCTATTGCCCACGATTAAAACGAAATGTGACTATCCTTGGCTATAATTAATTGGATCACGCAATTGAACACTGTTTACTCAGCTCATAGTATTATCATATTTTTTAAGGATTGTGTTACACGCGGTTGAAGGTTCTCGTGCAAGTACTTCACCTGCTGACACTTTCCTATGAAGCTCACGGAAGCCTTCAAAATAATCTAATATTGAAGCACGAGGGGCGAGCCTCGTCCTCGGAGAACAATTCACCGACGTTTCGGTCGACACTGCAGTCGCCGTCATCAGGGAGCAGTTACCTACCGGCGGCTACAACTCAGAACTTCAACTACAACTTCAACCACGTACTTGCTTGTTTCATATCATTATCCCACGTGTTTATCAAACATTTGTATAAACAAGCAATTAATTTTTAAAATTAAATTAAAATTTAGAACTCCAAGTCCTTAAGGATTGGAATTGGCGTGAAGTTACTGTAATTTAGTAAATATTAAATTATTGCTCTACATTTTTAAAACTTCGTTAATTATTTAAAGATAATTTTTTTCCCGATGATATGGAACTGGGTTTAAATAATCTTTTCCCCAATTTTCACCCAAAATTCGAAATATTTATAAGTGTTCGTTGATTCTGCACCCTTACAGCATACATACTCAAATTAGAAATGATAATTAATTTATTCTGTCATCATTTATTTTTAACATTCTTTTCACTATTGTTATATTTTTTAAGTTTTGTAGTAGCTATATACCAGATTGGCTTCTACTTATCAGAGATAAAGTTTATTTAGGCGATTTCATTATAAGATCTTGTACACGTATCAAGAACTCAATGTAACATTAACTGAAATATTTGTTTATCGATGTTGTCAAGCCGCTATTTTAGTGATATCGATATCATTGAAACGATAAGTGAAATGTCCGTTATAACGATGCATATAAAAGTTTTGTCATATGTAACTGCGGCACCACCGTGCGTCGTCCCTCGCGAGAACAAGCTTCCGTCTCACACGTCGAGACTTATCTCATATTCTTATCATTACTAATATTTCGGAACTTTTCCTGAAGATTTATTCCCATCAATAACTCCCTTGAAATTTTTTGTTTCGTCTCAAATTTTCTCAACAAATGTTCTATAAATAGGGGTTCGCCAACTATTCTCTGGAAATAAAATATATATTTTTTTCTTCTTTATTGGGGGGGGGGGGGGGGGATTGGCAAAATAAATTTCTGTATCGTACAATAATGTTCATAGTCCAAATTGCTAAATTTCGAATGATAAACTGTGGTCATTGCTATAACAAGGGTTTGCAATGAGATAAAAACATTGAAAGATAATCACGATAAAAAATTGGTTTTGTTAAGAAAAAATGGTCTAGTGCAATATTTATTTTCTTTAATTTATTAATAGAATTAAATTTAAGAGTAGAGTTGTGGAAAAGAGTAGGGTGTGAGGCAGAGTTTAGGCGCACGCTCACCTCTTACCCTTGACTACTGGCACGGTCCTGTTATAAATATTTGATAGCTGTAAAAAGTCACGTAAATGTTGATATATATTAGCGGGACTTTTTACAGCTCGAAAGTAACGTTTAGTAAATGGCAAGAACATTTGTGATCAAATAACAAATGCCAAGGAGGTATAGAAACAAATTTACAGGAAAAGCCCTCAAATAATAGCAGTGACATTCAAATAATAATAAAAAAACTCGTGAGTGAGACATAGCTTTGACTTCTCGAAGAATTAAGAGGCCATTAAAGATCACGAATGATGGTTGGATACCAATTGATAGAGTTACGACTATTTCGCGGATTATTTGGGTGGCAAAGCAGACTTGACACACTCAATACATCTGCTTCACTTCACCGGTAGCAGAGTAAACTTGAAGCACGCGCACACACGCGTGATTTTATTTTCTTTGATTTCTGGCCCACAATTATTTTGAAATTGCTTGGATGACCCTCAGCCAGTAATGTTTCCAAAAAGTGCAGGGTTAAGATACCATTTAAAATTTTGTCTTTTAACGCTTTTAAGAATTTTTTTTTTAAACAAGGTGATGCCGCTAAATGGTCACTCAGGTAGGCAGATGGTGACTGATATTTATATTACCAAATAATAGAGACCTGTAAAATTCGCGATTTCAAATCCCTAAAGGATATACTCCATGATACTCTATGCACTCGTGCAAATTACATCTGCTGATTGGTTACCGACTCGTAACACCTGTTGACTGGAATGATCGTGATTCGCTAATTCTTCTGTTAAAGTTTTTTTCATTGGCCCAGAGTCCTTCAGATAAACTGTGCCCCAATCACTGAAGCAAAATAATGTCAAAATTACTTGGACTCTATCCTATCGCGAAATGAATCCGCGAATTTTACAGGTCTCTACCAATTAAGAATGAAGATAGTCGAAACCAGTTTCTGGCACTTCAGTTTCTGCTACAATCTGCCCGGCCCATGACTAGAACCAGAGTGACAACAAGCCAGGACGTGGTATGGACCTCGCACCTTGGAGGTCTGCAGCGGTCTCTCGCGGCGCCGCCGGGCGCTGCACTCCTCGCACGAGCACAGGCACGTGTTGTCGACGGCCGACACGAAGCGGCACTGCTCCTTGCAGTGGCACCAGTCCCCCGGGTCGTCTCGCCGCGGCGCGGACACCAGCTTGCCGGGCCAACCTGCCGCAGTCGCCGCGAGCAGCTCTCAAGGTCGGACAGACGTGCCTGGTCACCGACTGGATGTACCTGGCCGACAACTGGATGTACCTGGCCAACAACTGGATGTACCTGGCCAACAACTGCAGTACCTGGCCAACATATGGATCTACCTGGCCATCAACTGCAGTACCTGGCCAACATATGGATCTACCTGGCCAACAACTGTGTGTACCTGGCCAACAACTGCAGTACCTGGCCAACATATGGATGTACCTGTCCAACATATGGATGTACCTGGCCAACAACTGTGTGTACCTGGCCAACAACTGCAGTACCTGGCCAACATATGGATGTACCTGGCCAACATATGGATGTACCTGGCCAACAACTGCAGTACCTGGCCAACATATGGATGTACCTGGCCAACAACTGGATGTACCTGGACGACCGACTGGATGTACCTGGCCAACAACTGTTTGCTCCTAACCAACAACTGGATGTGCCTTCCCAACAACTGGACGAGTGTGCTCACTGATTGGACGTGCCTGATTAATAGACTGTCATGTGGAGATGCCCTAAAAACACATTTCAAGGCATAGAAAGGATTCGATTCGCCTTCTAAGAAGACTGTATACATCAAGAAAAACTTGTAATTTCCTTTTTTTTTTTGTATAAGTTATCTTTGTCTGTAATTTATTTGTAATTTTGTTGCTTTTTTCCTCGAACATGTCACTTCAATTTTAAATTATAATAAATATTTTTTACTTGAATTAATTAATTTATTTTTGGTTCGAGCAAGGATCAAATCAAGGACAGGAATTGAAATAATTAAGTAGTAATGTAACTGTTGAGTTTTTTATGGTTTTTATTTTTTTCCTAATTACTAGCTAAAAAACGATTTATCGGCATCTTATTAGCGTCTGGTGGATGAGGAATTTCAGCTGCTTTTAAGATATTTCACGATTTTTTATTAAGTGTTTTTTTTTGGATCAAGCAAGGATCGAACCATGGACAAGAATAGATCGAATAAATTGGAGGCTGGTAGATGAGTGATGTATACATCTTTTAGTATTTTTTCACCATATTATATTAAGTAAATATTTTTTTTTTACATGAAATTACAAATTTTGGCATCGGGCAAGGATTGAACCAAGGACAGAATTCAACTGAATCAATATTTTTTTTAATAACTGAAAATTTGGATTATTTTTGGATTTTTTTTTCCGAAGTTATAGCTAAATAGTTACTGATTTTCCAAAATTGTGGATTTCAAGATGGCGGATGTGGCGTCGTTAAAAATGGCCACTGAGGTTCTGATCGTGGTCATTTCCTCACGATTGGTAATCCACAAATGAGTAAGTCACCAAGCCATAGTCCCATAAGAAATACATTGCACCCGTATGCCCTTTTTTTACACTACTACTGTATATTAACAAAACATTCAAAAACGTTTGTCTACAGTCAGAACACTCTTTTGTCCACGTGAGTACCTTTATTTAGAAATAAAAACAACTCTGAAGTTGAAATTTGGCGTAGTTTCTACGTCGACTCAGTTATTTGAAATCACGAAGAACTATTCGTTTATTTGAGGTAACTTCTTCGTTAAAAAACGGTTAATTTTCTGTGATTTCTAACGGTGTAAAGTTTGAAATTTTGGCCACAAAAACTCAAACAAATCCATTTGTCTTCCAGCATCCAACGAAAGCGTATCCATACCTTTAATTTAAAAAAAAAATCCTTTACGATAAAACGAGATATTCATGCGTTCGATATTACTCCAGCAGAGTCGTGTTCAGCTATTGGAGATGTGCATGTCTTGCACTCAGCGACGTGACACAAGCTGAGGCGCCATCTTTGAAAGCAAGCAGTGAACACATGAGGAACGAAAAATTAAAAGTGTTCTGATTCTCATCGCGAGAAATCTTCAAACGAATCTGGCAAACAGCACTTAAAAACCACCCGAGTAAAGTAAGATTTTTTTCCCCGATCACTCAGATTTATATTTATAAATGTTTGTGTTAAAAGATGCATCATATGAAAACAGAATGTACATGATCACGCGGTATAAAATGAATTCGTGGGCGCTATAATACACATCTAACCAAAAAGTCATAAGTTATTTTTCAAGGGGAGTAGAGTGTGACTTTTCTTCTCCCTGATCTGTTTTTGGATATGATTTGTTTTTCGACATCGTTTGATGTTTAACTATCAAAACGAGAATACTTTTTTAATTCAAAGTGAATTTCATGAACATGAAAATATTGCAATGTATGTTTTGAAATGAATTTAACATTAAAAAATGTTTGAAACATTAATTTTCATAATATATAATATAGAAGAAAACTATTTTAAACATAATTATTAACTACATGCAACATTTTTTTTAAATATAAGCTATAGCTAACAGATTTTTCAAAATGGAATTTATTAATGTAGCACAAAATACTCACCCCGCAAATCATCATCGCCTAACCTCACAATTCTAACGACAAGCTCCAACGAATAATTTATAAAGCCATCAATGAGCATATTTCCAACTAGCAATACGAGCTAGAAAAATTTGATTATCAATAACAGTATTAAATAAAACTAATAGGAGAGGGTTAAGATAACATTTAAAATTTTGTATTTCAACACTTTCAACATTTTTTTTTGCAAACAAGGTGATACCGCTAAATTATCACTCAGTTTGGCAGATGGTGACTGATAATTCTATTACCATTGAATAAAACTTAGAAATAATTAACTTAGAATGAAGATAGTCAATTTCAGTTTCTGGCGCTTCCTTGTGACATGTAGACCTAATGTATAACTTGATGCGCTTAAGGGAGCTGACATAAACTTGAATCAATGTCCACCACTTTTCGAACATGGAAAAAAAAAAAATCTGATTTCCAATTTGCTACTTAAAACTACATACACAGAATAATGGTGTCCATAAAAATGATAATGAAAAATAATATTAAACTTTTTTTAAACATTACTATTCTAAAATTTTACTACTGGCATTTAATAAAGTTATGTTATAATTTTTGTACCATTTATCAACAGTATGCAGCTCAAAGAATTTCTTACCTGCCGCAGCAGAAATTTTCGTGACATTTGCCAGCTTCCAAATGAAAGGAAACTCATAAACTTGCCGCCTGTATAGCGTCACCATCACTGGAAACGTGAAGAACTCCCGCACTATGTACTGTGTCATGTAGTGGCGAGGACACTGGCTGTGCGCCGTAAGGCCAGGAGGTCCCACCCCCGGGTTGACGAAGGAATGGTTAAATGGGAGGTGGCAGTAGTGGTGAGTTGTTACACTTCTGCGGGGGGTCTCTTGGGCGGCTGAACTAGGTTGGCACGAGGCTCCGGCGAGCAAACGTCGTCGGCTCACTGCTGGCGGACGTGTGATTCCGCTTCTCAGAGAACTCAACGCTTCAAACCCAGAACGATCTGTTCCAAGACACCGAGGAGCACTGCTGCCAAATGCCGCATCATGAGCTCGGGTGGAACGGGCCGATGGATCTTTTGGCTCTGCGCGTTTCTTATCCGCCACAACTTTCCTGGTTTGAAGATACCGACGTCTACTTGCAGCATAACTAGACAGAGAGGAAGCATGTACTGTAACGTTAGGCCCCGCATCATTGCCGAGGTCCGACTGACTGGCGACGGAATCAATATTCACCCCTGGTTTTCTGGTCTGAGGATACCGACGTCTATTGGCCGTGTCACGAGACCGCGAGGAAGGATGGACTGGAGGTACCTTAGCTTGGCCATGGGCTGACTGACTGGTGGGATCATTACTAGCAATAAATTGACTAGATTTGAGATAATGCGCACTTCCGGTGTAATGAGATTGTGAGTAAGGATGTACTGGTAAAATTGATACATCAACACGACCAGGGGCTGTCTGCCTGGTGGAATCATTACTCGTAACGATAGAACTAGTTTGGGGATATTTATGTGTCCTTGCGGTGTGATAAGATTGTGCATAAGAATGTACTGGAAAAGTTGATCCGTCAATATGGCTAGGGGCAGTCTGACTGGCAGAATCATTACTCGTAATAGAACTAGTTTGGGGATACTGACGTGTTCTTGCACTGTAATAAGATTGTGAATAAGAATGCACTGGAAAAGTTGATCCATCAATATGGCTAGGGGCAGTCTGACTGGTAGAAACATCACTCGTAACAAATAAACTAGTTTGGGAAGAATGTGTACTTGTGGTATAATAAGACTGTGAAGAGGAATGTTCCGGAAAAGTAAGTACCTCAGCATTGCTAGGGGCTGACTGAGGGGTAAAATCATCAATAAGTGGACTAGTTTGGGTACTTGCATTGTAATGAGATTGCGAAGAAGAATGTTCTGGAAAAATAGGTACCTCATGATGGCTAGGCACTGTCTGACTCGTGGAATCATTACTCATGGCAACTGAACTAGTTTGGGGATACTGAAGTGTACTTGCGGTGTTATAAGACTGCGAGGAAGTATGAACTGGTGTAACTTCGGTTGATTGACTGACGATGTAGTCAGGAGACACAGAATCTGAGGGTAATTCTTCATGTTTGATAGGTTGCGGTTCGCGTACCTTAGTTTGGGAGAATATTGCTACATGATCTTTCCCTGCTAGAAATACACCTCCATGTGACGGAACATCTGCATGAGAAACCCCCTTTCCTTTAGAATGAGATGCCCTAAAGGAATTTTTAATCGAAGTATGATGTTTTGGAAGTGGCGGTGAATTTATACCCATAAATGATGGCATTACATCTCTTGGTCTTTCATTCTTAAGTTGGTTAGTATGTGGTTTTATCTGCTCTGAATTTATTTGTTCTTGGTTATGCTTCTCCTGTATTATTCGTGAAACTGGAGTAGCTGCTATCTCATGTAAATTACTACGAATCTTCCTATTTTCTTTTATATTTTTTTGACTAAACATTATTTTTTTGAATGTCTGTACTTCCTCTTTTTGCAAATGGAACTCAGATTTTAAGAAATGGTTGGGATAATTCAGGTCTTTCGGGTGAGCTGTAATAATATCTGATTTAAAATTGTTCCGTTCATTATTTGATGTTGAAGGTAACGCAGTATCGGTTTTCACTTGATGGTTAGAATTCATGTCTACAAATGTATTTTCAGCTCTATTTTTTTCCGGGTCAGATTTCACATCAGGTAACACGACACCAAGTTTAAAATATCTTTTTTCTTCCACTTTGTCATATTGCATAGAAGTAACAGTTTTTATATCTTTTGGGGATGTAACATAAACACCATCTAAATCTTTGCGCTCGTCTTGCGAAATGTCAAATAAATCTTCTTTACCATCTTCTGGTTTCGAATATAAAGAGCTGTATTGTACATTATAATTTGTGTGCGACGTAAGATGAACAAAATAAGAAAAATCAATTTGGTTTTGTGATTTCCGGGGATCAATGTTCAAATCTTCATCTCGACTTACTTCCTTAACCTCATCATAAGCAAGTTCTTTTAAAAACATGTGAGCTTCGATTTTTTGTATCTCTGTTACATGAACACGACTTCGAAGTTCTGGAAAATGTGTTTCTGGTAAAAAATAGCTTAAAATATAGGGCACAGCCTTTAATTCTAGAGGTTCAGTTTTTGCAAAAGTTATATGTTCTTCGGGTAGTTTATCAATCTCGTGTTTTTCTTTAGTCTCTTCATTTAACATCAGAATCCCACCTTTATTACTTTCCTCTTGTAATAGATATGATTCAGCAGTCGCTATCTTTTTGTTTTCGAGTATGGTTACAGTTTCTAAAGTGTTCTCTTTTTGTGAATCTTCAAATACGAGTATAGCATTTATTTTTTTAGAATGTGTCTCATATACCTTTAGAATTTCAAATGGTGAGATTTCAGATTCCATTACCTGGGCTTCGATTCTCTCTGTTTTACTGCTACTAAGACCAATGTGAGGGTCTGCCACTGGTTCTTTTTCTGGTAAACTGTCGTCAAAGTGTGCCAAATTACTTATTTTAGTTAATTCTGCAGGATCTTCTGGTTCAACTTCGAACACGAACTCACACTGATAATTACAGTCCTCGTACACCTTCGGAAACTTACTTTCAGTGGGTACCGGTTCCGATATTAGGTCCTGTCCATTATCTCTCTGACCATCAAATCCCCACTGCACAACAGAAACAATTTCAGTCTGTGTGGCAAACTCCATACTAGACGCTGGTTCATGCGCCTCTTGGGAACGCTCATGTTCTGTAAAATCTTCGCCATCTATCTCGATCACGAAACGTGGTTGATCACTAGGTGACGAATACATCGGCTGGAATTTAAAGCTGCTATTTTTAGTCTCCAGAAGATTATATTCGGCTCTCTCTAGATGACTCCTGTCCATTTCAGTCCCCGCCCCTGTAACAAACAGCAGAGGGTTTATAAATTGAGCGAAAATTTAAGGGTTTTGGAGTCATTAGAACTATTAGATTTAACAAGAATAACACACGGATTATTGAAAAGAATATTTTAAAAAATAAATGTGACAATAGTTCATGGACGAAACGGAAAATAAACACAGTAATTTGATTTAAATATTGTCTCAAAGATTTTGTGAAATGTGACAGTCAAGTAGAGAGAGCTAAGTCCTAAATATTGGAGACAGATAATTTATTTTGAGGTATCCATGGTTGCGAGACACAGCGAGAATCCATATCATGAAATTGGAGATAGGTACTGATCTAAGGTGCCGGAGTGCCAATCCAGTCAGAGAGCTCATATCCTGATCAGATTGTTGTTGTATGCTTTATCAATTTTTCTGGATATTATGAAGGTTTTAAAAGGCGTCTCTTATACTTAAGTTTCGACTATAAACTCGCTCTTTATTACAGTTGCTCTTCATTATAGTCTTGCTCTGATCATTACAGTCTCGTGTGTCGTTCTGGTTGCAATTCTACAGGACGCTCAATTGCAGAGTTATGCTCATGCATTACGGTCATGATTGTGACAAGCCGAGAGAGCGATAGTACGCCCATCATCATCCAAAGCGAAGCTCAGTTAATGTCGTCCAATTACGAGTAATTTTTCCAAAACACATTTCATGAGTTCCGACATACTTGATAACTGAGTTTTTATCCCAAAAGTCTTGAACCATTTTGTCGCTAAACAGGAGAATTAATTTTATTTTTCATGGCATTCTCAGTGTATAATTTTATATATAGGCCTAGTCATGATGTTCACACACATATAAAATTATTCTTAGTTCAAACTGTGGCGTGAGTAGGCCATGTTTACGATTATAGATTAGAAGAAATTTTTCTTTAATAATACGTAACTTTTCTGGGAGATAATATACTTATATGATAAAGTAATACAATATTTCAATACGTAGGCTAACTTTAAGAAGCGGTAGTATATACATTTTAACAAAATAAATTTCAGCAGTGAGGATTTTTATTTTAGGGTGTGTTTTACAATGATAGTGCCACTCTCACATCTGTCAGCTAACTAAAATTTGCTTTGTAGCTGTTATGTTTCAACATAAAAATATATCTATCCTCTGTTAACTTTACACCTAAACCATTCAGTGGTTCCACAAATCTGTTTTTTTTGTGGAGGGGGGGGGGGGTGGGTGGTTAAGGGTTTACCGTTAATGTGTGTGGATGTATTTATTAAATTACCAGGCCTTCAGTTTCTTAATCACCCTTGACAATACACGCAGCAAGGGCATGTCAAAACGTCGGGCTTTAACATTGTTATCACAGAAGTAGTTGTGTTTTATTCGGTCAGTTTTGCTTAAACATATTCTGAGTATACATACATAAATAAAAAACACAGCGTACCACGTAGGTATCTGTTGGTTTGAACACACTGTTGCAGCGCTAAATTTGACTGAAACCCAACTGTTCCCAAGAGTTGGGAACACGTTTTACCGTAAGCCCACAGACTCACTGCCGCGGCCAAACAATGCTAGGGCACGGTAACAGTATCGAGTATATATATATATATAATTATATATAATTATTTAATTATATGTACCTAACATCGAAAATTCTTTGGAAACTTAGTTGCCCAAAAGTTTTATTTTAACGATAAAGTAAAACAAAATTTACATATAAAATCCATTTATGAGACAAATAAAATAATGCTTATACTGCATGTTTATCATCTAGAAGTATATAAATATTTTCTCCCTTAGTAAACAGTTATTAGATAATTCTACAGCAATGTATTGCGCAATTTACATTGTAATTTGTAAATTAAAAATACAATTTTATTTTGGTTTTTGGATTGAAAATAACGTTATCGATAAAATTACAAAAAAAAATATATTTCTTTTCTGAGGAGTATTAATTTGGAAACTTATAAAAAAAATACAAAATGACAAATTTTAAGTTAACTGCAGCGAAGGTGGTCCACGTAAGATGAGAATTTCAATTCATTTCTTTCGATGATAGCGTGCATGCAAAAGACAAGTCTGTGGGTCTCCTCCTGCGGACGTGAGTATTTCTAGCAAACCAGGGCCCAGTGGGAAATACTGACGAACGGGCCGTATTCGGCACGGATTACTTCACAAAGCGAGACACCAAATTTGGAACTCGGACCCATGGCTGGTTTACACTGGGCCAGCGATTTGATCGAGTGGCGAGAACTTCGGCGGAATCACTCCATGCAAGCAAAACTGCCTGGCCGAGCGGATTCGATCCAGTAAAATAAATAGAGGATGGTCGAGTAGCTTCCCCGACTACATAACCTCACTTGCCGCTCGTCCCTTACTGGGAAGGTTCGGGCGACGACGTATTAATAGAGTTCATTAGTGGATTGCATCATATTCGGAAACATCTCTCTTCGATGTCATGACACGTTGGAGTGACCTAGTGAAAACTTACGCCCTCGAAAAAAAAAAACCTAAAGAAAGAAATCCGAGAATTGTATTTATTTAACAAACCTAACCTAACCGCGGGACCGTGTTAGTAGACCAAAATTCAATGGACCGACAGGAAAAGACCGGCAGTTGTTTGAGCAACTGTCGTTTCTCCGACATTTCGGTCAAATGACTTTAGGTTTAGTGACTGCTACCCACTTAACATACCTTTTACTTATTGCAACTAAAAGAAAAAGTGAAGGAGTCTATCCATTACACCCCAGAGATTGTAACATCTAACGTAGGTAACGGGCCAATTCATGTCTTTTCTTGTTGCAAATACACTCATAATACGAAACTTTGATTCGAAGTTTAACGTAGAATTCTTTAAGGTAATACCGAGCGTGATAAATATACGTAAAATGTATGTTCAAATAAGCATTAAACAGTTAACAATATAAATTTTCCCTTTTGGCTTTGCGAACTTTGGTTGGTTGCCATCCGCCACAGATGGCAGCGCCGTGGTTGTTACACATTTATGTCCCTTCACGAAATTACGCCCACCCACTAAATGCAGTCAATTGAGAGCTAAGATGTTACACATATAACAAAAAATTGGTTGTCTGTAAAGTCAGTTTACGGACGAAAGTTTAACGTGACAACGTCATTACAAAACATTGATGAAATGATTGCATACTTTTATGAATAAAATTGAATAATTTTTATTTTAATAATAAAAGAATAAATTCTTGAAATTATACTAGTAATCAGATTTTTTAAATGCAAGAATAAATAAACTTTATTGCCGAAATTATTGTTGAAAAAAACCAATGAAAACCACATTAACTTTTCACTTCACTTTATAAACAGTCGACGAAACAGTTCACGTTTAGATATA
This sequence comes from Bacillus rossius redtenbacheri, assembly GCF_032445375.1. Taxonomy (NCBI): domain Eukaryota; kingdom Metazoa; phylum Arthropoda; class Insecta; order Phasmatodea; family Bacillidae; genus Bacillus; species Bacillus rossius. The sequence goes on along the minus strand of NC_086339.1, from coordinate 33,508,066 downwards.
AGTTGTGTGCTGCCGCTGTCTTTCTTCTCCTCGGACGCATAGGCCAATCGAGTGGAAGAGAGCTAGATGTGGCGCAAGCGTACAAAGAGCGTAACGGGACACAGCGTAACGGAACAATGTGCGTAACGGGACATTTTTTCGTGCGTGCAGCCGGCGTTCAACGATTTATTAGACGTTGTCACGTCAAAAAAAAAAAAAACGAAAACGATGGAACGAGATGATTAATTGGGTTCTGACTCAAGGGTCAGCCGAAGACTGGACAGACCAGAGGCAGGCCTACTCACCGGTCGGCTCGTCGTCGTAGTCGAAGGACGTCTGCACGGCCTGGTCCATGGTGTCCTTATGAGGACTCTGGATCATCACACCCACGCTGCGCCAGCCTGGAGGGAACAAGAGCAGCGCCGGATCAGCGGTCCCGGGCCCAGAGTCACATAGCTGCGTGTGCCCATGTAGGTGCCTAATGAAGGTGTCACCGGCAGACAGGGGCCCACATATGTGGCGGGGGGGGGGGGGGGGGGGCACGGCATGGTCCATGGTGTCCTTATGAGGACTCTGGATCATCACACCCACGCTGCGCCAGCCTGGAGGGAACAGGAGCAGCGCCGGATCAGCGGTCCCGGGCCCAGAGTCACATAGCTGCGTGTGCCCATGTAGGTGCCTAATGTAGGTGTCACCGGCAGACAGGGGCCCACATCTGCGGGGGAGGGGGCACGGCCTGGTCCATGGTGTCCTTATGAGGACTCTAGATCATCACACCCACGCTGCGCCAGCCTGGAGGGAACAAGAGCAGCACCGGATCAGCGGTCCAAGGCCCAGAGTCACATAGCTGCGTGTGCCCATGTAGGTGCCTAATGTAGGTGTCACCGGCAGACAGGGCCCACATCTGCATGGGGGGGGGGGGGGCACGGCCTGGTCCATGGTGTCCTTATGAGGACTCTGGATCATCACACCCACGCTGCGCCAGCCTGGAGGGAACAAGAGCAGCACCGGATCAGCGGTCCAAGGCCCAGAGTCACATAGCTGCGTGTGCCCATGTAGGTGCCTAATGTAGGTGTCACCGGCAGACAGGGGCCCACATCTGCGGGGGGGGGGGGGAAGGGAGAACGGCCTGGTCCATGGTGTCCTTATGAGGACTCTGTATCATCACACCCACGCTGCGCCAGCCTGGAGGGAACAAGAGCAGCGCCGGATCAGCGGTCCCGGGCCCAGAGTCACATAGCTGTGTGTGCCCATGTAGGTGCCTAATGTAGGTGTCACCGGCAGACAGGGCCCCACATCTGCGGGGGGGGGGAAGGGAGCACGGCCTGGTCCATGGTGTCCTTATGAGGACTCTGGATCATCACACCCACGCTGCGCCAGCCTGGAGGGAACAAGAGCAGCGCCGGATCAGCGGTCCCGGGCCCAGATTCACATAGCTGCGTGTGCCCATTTAGGTGCCTAATGTAGGTGTCACCGGCAGACAGGGCCCCACATCTGCGGGGGGGGGGGGGGGAAGGGAGCACGGCCTAGTCCATGGTGTCCTTATGAGGACTCTGGATCATCACACCCACGCTGCGCCAGCCTGGAGGGAACAAGAGCAGCATCGGATCAGCGGTCCCAGGCCCAGAGTCACATAGCTGCGTGTGCCCATGTAGGTGCCTAATGTAGGTGTCACCGGCAGACAGGGGCCCACATCTGCGGGGGGGGGGGGGGGGGAAGGGAGAACGGCCTGGTCCATGGTGTCCTTATGAGGACTCTGTATCATCACACCCACGCTGCGCCAGCCTGGAGGGAACAAGAGCAGCGCCGGATCAGCGGTCCCGGGCCCAGAGTCACATAGCTGTGTGTGCCCATGTAGGTGCCTAATGTAGGTGTCACCGGCAGACAGGGCCCCACATCTGCGGGGGGGGGGGGGGAAGGGAGCACGGCCTGGTCCATGGTGTCCTTATGAGGACTCTGGATCATCACACCCACGCTGCGCCAGCCTGGAGGGAACAAGAGCAGCGCCGGATCAGCGGTCCCGGGCCCAGAGTCACATAGCTGCGTGTGCCCATGTAGGTGCCTAATGTAGGTGTCACCGGCAGACAGGGCCCCACATCTGCGGGGGGGGGGGGGGGGAAGGGAGCACGGCCTGGTCCATGGTGTCCTTATGAGGACTCTGGATCATCACACCCACGCTGCGCCAGCCTGGAGGGAATAAGAGCAGCGCCGGATCAGCGGTCCCGGGCCCAGATTCACATAGCTGCGTGTGCCCATTTAGGTGCCTAATGTAGGTGTCACCGGCAGACAGGGTCCCACATCTGCGGGGGGGGGGGGGGAAGGGAGCACGGCCTAGTCCATGGTGTCCTTATGAGGACTCTGGATCATCACACCCACGCTGCGCCTGCCTGGAGGGAACAAGAGCAGCACCGGATCAGCGGTCCCAGGCCCAGAGTCACATAGCTGCGTGTGCCCATGTAGGTGCCTAATGTAGGTGTCACCGGCAGACAGGGGCCCACATCTGCGGGGGGGGGGGGGGGGCACGTCCTGGTCCATGGTGTCCTTATGAGGACTCTGGATCATCACACCTACGCTGCGCCAGCCTGGAGGGAACAAGAGCAGCGCCGGATCAGCGGTCCCGGGCCCAGAGTCACATAGCTGCGTGTGCCCATGTAGGTGCCTAATGTAGGTGTCACCGGCAGACAGGGCCCCACATCTGCGGGGGGGGGGGGGGGAAGGGAGCACGGCCTGGTCCATGGTGTCCTTATGAGGACTCTGGATCATCACACCCACGCTGCGCCAGCCTGGAGGGAACACAGAGCAGCGCCGGATCAGCGGTCCCGGGCCCAGATTCACATAGCTGCGTGTGCCCATGTAGGTGCCTAATGTAGGTGTCACCGGCAGACAGGGGCCCACATCTGCATGGGGGGAGGGGGCACGGCCTGGTCCATGGTGTCCTTATGAGGACTCTGGATCATCACACCCACGCTGCGCCAGCCTGGAGGGAACAAGAGCAGCGCCGGATCAGCGGTCCCAGGCCCAGAGTCACATAGCTGCGTGTGCCCATGTAGGTGCCTAATGTAGGTGTCACCGGCAGACAGGGTCCCACATCTGCGGGGGGGGGGGGGAAGGGATCACGGCCTGGTCCATGGTGTCCTTATGAGGACTCTGGATCATCACACCCACGCTGCGCCAGCCTGGAGGGAACAAGAGCAGCACCGGATCAGCGGTCCCAGGCCCAGAGTCACATAGCTGCGTGTGCCCATGTAGGTGCCTAATGTAGGTGTCACCGGCAGACAGGGCCCCACATCTGCGGGGGGGGGGGAAGGGAGCACGGCCTGGTCCATGGTGTCCTTATGAGGACTCTGGATCATCACACCCACGCTGCGCCAGCCTGGAGGGAACAAGAGCAGCACCGGATCAGCGGTCCCAGGCCCAGAGTCACATAGCTGCGTGTGCCCATGTAGGTGCCTAATGTAGGTGTCACCGGCAGACAGGGCCCAACATCTGCGGGGGGGGGGGGGGGGGGAAGGGAGCACGGCCTGGTCCATGGTGTCCTTATGAGGACTCTGGATCATCACACCCACGCTGCGCCAGCCTGGAGGGAACAAGAGCAGCGCCGGATCAGCGGTCCCAGGCCCAGAGTCACATAGCTGCGTGTGCCCATGTAGGTGCCTAATGTAGGTGTCACCGGCAGACAGGGGCCCACTTCTTAGGGGGGGGGGGGGGAGGGAGCACGGCCCGAGAGATTTCCCACGTGGGCTCAAGCCGACTCAAGTCTTCCTCTCTCGATAGCGTGCTTGTATGTTGCTGACTGTCCACACTCTGGCCCACATAATAATAAGCATTTATTTCCCCTTTTTTTACACTTTGTCAACAATATTTTCTTTATCAACCAGGAAGTTTAGCACTCACGAAAGCTATCTTGTATGTGAGTGCATCTAGTCACCGCTTCAAATTACATGCGGTATTTTGACAAATGTAAACATTTATAAACGTATAATAACTGAGAAATAAATATATATAAAAAATATAACCTAAGAACATTAGTTTTTATTAAGATGAAAGTTAAAAAGAGCATGTAATAAGAAGACTTTTAAAATATACAGAAAGTTTTCGTGATAAAAGATAGACATCAAACGTGTTTCACAGTCGCGATCGTGCTGAAAAAGGGTGGGGGGGGGGGGGGGGGGGGGTCCGAGAGTTTCTCACGTGGACTTAAACCGACACAAGCCATCCGCTGGATGGGTTCTTGTATGTTGCATACTGCCCACATTCTGGCCCACATGCATGCAATAAGAAGACAACTTAAAAAAAAATATACAAAAAGTTTTCTATAAAAGATAGTTATGACATAAAACGTGTTTCACTGTCACGGTCTTGCAATCGTCCCCTCGCCGTTTCTACGCCCCTGCCTGTAGGGTGCATACGTTCTGGAAAGACAGGGAAATTTTTAACTGGCATGGACAATTTACAATTCATGGACATTTTCCAGTTATTTGTAATTTGAAGTCTACCATGACCCCGACAGGGAAGAATATATATTTTTTCAGATGGCGTTTTAGCGCATAGTCATACATGCTACAAAATAGTGTGTGCAAAGTTCTGTTTGAATTTGAATTTTCGTTACATAATTCTAGAGTAGATATGGGAATAGTGTAGGCTGTATTTTCGTATCACCTTTCAAAAAATCGTCAAATAAATGAATAATTTTTTTTTAAAGAATAGTCAAAGCTGTTTGAAATTTTGGCTGCTGCAATGCAGAGCGAAATGTCGGTTCTTTCTAACACTATCGATGAGGCTCGGTGGTCAATATATGTTATATTTTTTACGATAGATTTTTTTTCTCGAAAACAGGGCTATGGGTGCTAAGTTGTAATCGTTATCCAGCTGATAAAATAAAAACAGAAATAAAATGTATGGTAATTGAGAGTGACACAAATAGTAATATAAAAAGTTTTTAATTGCCTGGCATAGACATGGAGATGAAATTTGCAGTAAAATGCATTGTACGACAATGATAATGTCTCGGGAGTGCAATAATCGACAGTGATGTGAAGATGAGTGGTAGTTACCCTTGACCTTTTACCGAGCACACTATTAGAAATTGCAGTAAATTTACGGATTTTTGGACGTAGAATCAACCTGAAAATAAAATAAGTGTTCTTCGTAGTCTCTCTAACTTCGAGTTAAGTGTTTCTGGGCAAACACAAGCGTGGAAAAAAAAAAAGGTTTTTGATTCAACAAGTTTTTGGATGCTTCGTTATTATAATAAGATTATTATTGTTGATTCATGTTAAAAATAAGCTAAACCCAGTATCGTAAATTTTGGAAGATAAACCGTAAATTCACGAAGATACCTTAATAATTTGTAACCAGCGTTCTTCGTTATTTTAAGGTGAAATTTTTTTTAACAGTGTATAGAATGAATACAAGGTCGAGCTACAAGCTTTCACTACGTGCATCTTCGCCTCTGTGGGGTCCTACGGCATGGTCGATGTGACGAATCCTTCTTCCACACCTCTCTAACACATAAACTCTTAAACTAAAAAAATAATTCGTTCAGATATAAAAAAAAACACTTTGAGGTAAGAAAACCTTTTAATATTTTTTTTTTTCAAATAATTTCCTTCTTACATTATTTCTAGAGACATCAACTCACAATAAAGACAGTGGCAATGCGAGTTGAGAGGAAACTAGGGCAGTCTAATGGAGCACTGACGAAATTGAAAGGCAGGGGATACGGGAGTACCACGAGATAACTTTTAAAGGGTTCCGCCTATCCGGGCACACACGCGGTGCGCAGAACTTCAGAAACTACTCAAGACATCCCAGTGGGGTCTGCTTACGAAAAGCATTCAAGAGTTCGCTGAGGGCCGAAAAGTACTTTTGATTTCGGATTAAGTTTTTAAACTGTATTTTTAGAAGAGTTAAAACGCATGGCTAAAACTCATGTTTTCAGAGTTAATTTTAGGAGCAAAACAACCAGAACAGATTCTTGAAATCACTTAATGGACTTGCATTACACCTTTATCTTCAATTCTCAGCCATATAATGTTACGGTCACCGCTCGAATTTCACAGTTGTCCTGTGACGACGAGAAGACTGCGCGCCAGTTCAGAGCCTAGCGCTTAGAGCGAGCTTCGCGTTTGTCATCCCGCCTCACTAACACAGATACATCCCTCGTCAGGGGTGTATGTGTGTTAGTGAGGCGGGATGATAAGCGCGACGCTCGCTGGTATTTATAGCGCGGTATCGCCTCTAAGCGCAAGGCTCTGAACTGGTGCGCAGTCTTCTCGTCGTCACAGGACAACTGTGAAATTTGAGCGGTGACCATAACATTATATTGCGTAGAAATGAAGATAAAGGTGTATTGCAAGTCCCTCAAGTGCTTTCAAGAATCTGTACCGGTTGTTTTACGCCTAAAAATTACTCTGAAATCATGCGTTTTAGCCATTTTAACTCTTCTAGAAATACATTTTGAAAACTTAATCCGAAATCAAAAGTACTTTTCGGCCCTCAGTGAACTCTTAAATACTTTTCGTAAACAGTCCCCACTCAGATATTTTGAGTAGTTTTGAAATCGCGTTGTTTTTCCTGAAGCTCTGTACACCGTATGTGTGGGAATTCCCGGTGTGACGCCGCCGGGAATCCGAGCGGTTCAAACAATACCTTTATTTAGGGACGCATACATCAGGTAAAGTATTCGTAACAACGCATACCGTGATAGACTTGTGCATGCATTATTTTAAAATAAAAAAGAAACACCTGCATAAAGCGAATCTGTCAACAGCAATGTTTAGTTTTGAAATTAGTCAATACGGTATATTTAATGATATCAGGATTTAAACAAAATTCAAATAGATCCAAACTTTTTTTTACTGCCTTATGAAATTCAAACCAACAATTAATAAGCGCGTATCTTATTTCATCTCAGTTTAATTGGTAAGAAGTAGCAGTGCATTTTCGGTTCTTATGAACATTCAAACTTTATTTTTGGTAGTTAATGAGCTAGGTATTTTAGTTTCGCTCACAATTGCCCTGCGCTGAAATGACAAATTTGCGTGACTCACCAGACGTAGGTATTGGGTCGTGTACAGGACAGGTACATTTCCCACTGGACAGCGCCATTCCCTGCCGGGAACAACAACATAATACATATTTGCTTTCTTATTCACAAACAAGTCTTATTTAACGAAATTTTCAAAGTCATGCCAGGGAGGGTAAAACAGGCAAGCGAATGGAAAAAAAAAAAACTCAACTTACTTTTAAATAGCAGGCACAATATTATTCACTGCTTACTCGGGGCTCAAACCCGGGAATTTAGATGAAGTAGGATTCTCAAAGGTGCGCCAAGAAGGATAAAAAAGAAAACCGTCAGCACAGTGTGTGGGGACACGTTGCCGTAAACTCGGTACAGTACGCGACGCCTTCTTGATTTCAGGTATTTTTAAGCAATAAATATTTACGATTGTTTAATTTAATAAAATGAAGGGCTACTTTAAATCATAGTATATGGATTATAACACTGTCTGAAGTTTTATAATGACTGACTACAAATAGTTTCCTCTGTGAAATTAATGGCTTTTAGTATTGAATTCATTAATTGTGGCGTAGGCTATGCCTTAGCGAAGCCCAGTTTTTCAATATTAAACGGTACGATAATGTTATGGAATATTTTGAAACCAATATGATGACTTTATCAAACTCGGTTAAAAGAAACCAACGGAAAGTCTTAAATTAAAATTATCAAATTATGCAATATCGTAATTTGTATAATTACACACATTATTCTGTGTTACAACACATTTTGGTGGCAGCTCGCCGAATTAATAAAATCGCACACAAGGGTGAAACTAGGAAACAAACATTGTTTTGGATCATAATACACAAAAACAAAACCAACATATTAAAAAATATATTATTTTTTTATGTTTACTACACGCACTGCTTAAACAAAGTGGAAAATATTTATAGTAAAAAAAATGGCAGTAAAACCTGAAGTAGATTTAAATTCGCAAGTGATGGTTTGTTAAAATTTTAATAAATGACATGACTTGATGTAAGTTTTTGGACATACGCCATTGCTAAGAACTTTTTCTGTTGAAGAAAAACTAATAAATAAAATAAATAAATAAAAATACCCAAAAAAAAACAAAAAACACACAAAATTAAGCAAACAATTGCTGTTGTCAATAAGGATATGAACACCACAAAATATTCCGAAACAGGAATATGGTCAACAAACAAAGAAAAACAAAGAAAAATGTACTAAGTTAAGCTGAATTATTTTGGTTTCAATATTTTTGTGTTGTCATTATTTGTGGGGGTTTTTTCGTTCTCTTAGTACATTTTTCTTTGTTTTTCTTTGTTTGTTGACCATATTCCTGTTTCGGAATATTTTGTGGTGTTCATATCCTTGTTGACAACAGCAATTGTTTGCTTAATTTTGTGTGTTTTTTGTCTTTTTTGGGTATTTTTATTTATTTATTTTATTTATTAGTTTTTCTTCAACAGAAAAAGTTCTTAGCAATGGCGTATGTCCAAAAACTTACATCAAGTCATGCACTCCCATTGCACAAATATTTTAAAGATAACAATAAATGACATCTTGTGTCGACAGAGACGATGATCTGTGCAAAAATGAGGATGGAGCACTGGAAGAATGTGTGAGCGAGGGAAGCGGGAGTACTCCGAGGAAACCTACTGTCTCACGGCAACGTCCGTCACGGTTCGCACGAGAATCGAACCAGATCGCCTTCGCGGAAGCCAATTCGACAACTCGATAACCCGTGATCTTAGCTTCAGAGATACGCAAGTTTCGCCTGAAGTTATCTTTGAAAGCTTATTAAAATTTGCACTTGTGGAGAGAGAGAGAGAGAGAGAGTAGGGAAAGGCTAGGAACAGAAAGCAAGCGAGGGTTATATATAAAAAAAAAAGATTAATGTTTTTTTTTTTTTGGCCTCCAGCCACTTTAAAATCGACACGCGCTCACCCGGAACACCGGGCTAGGTAATTAAAGACCTATGCCGTCGAACCTCGTTAGTAACTATTATTTGAAAAGAGGAATATTTCTCGTAATGACATCATCTCGTGAAATAACGATATAAGGCTGCCATCACATTTATCTCGACTTTAACTGAACACTGAACGTGTGAATTTTTTTTGCATCTCTGAAATTTTTTTTTCAAACTTCCAGTACGTATTATTAAGGCAGGGCAAGTTATTCTCCAGGACAGGAAACATTTTTCGTTGTAAAAAAACACTTGCATGAATCAGATAGACTTTTATCAATTTGGAAACTTTCGTGGAATCCAAAGCTAATCTATCACACCTGCGAGGTGAATCGATTATCGTAGATTCACAAAGTGAGAGCAGCGAAAATATTTACATGTACAATCCTGACGTAAAACTGACATAGAACGGCGCCATATATACGAGTACTTATAAGAAAGTTAAATGTTATAATGAGTTTACGTCACTCAGTTAGCCACATGCATTTAACGTTCCTTCAATCCTCAATACTAATGGCATATAAATGTAAACCTAACCTCAAACACAAAGGCGTACGATTTGTAAACATAAATTTTCTAAATCATGAAGTTATAATTACCTTCAATATGAGCCTTAATTCTTTTTAATTGGAAAATACATATTTTAGAAAAAACAATCTAATATTTTTGATTTTGTTTGTAGCCGACACTTGATTTGATTTCGTTCACAGAGCAGCTAGTCCTTAATTGGCATTTAATGTGTATTTATTATCGTGAAGCACATCATAGGTGTATTCCATAGAAAAGTGTATTCAGTATCGCTGCATTGTCGGAAACGAACATAAAATCCTTATAAAATGAGTGAAACATAGAGGAATGGTTAAATTGATCTGGCCAAAATGTTTCCGTTTGTTGTTTAAGGCAGTCTGCTTTTAACGTTTTTTTTTTTAAACAATTTGCTATTACAATTTTCGTTGTAAATAGTTTATCGTTGCTATTTGCTTAGTTGATGCTTATTCCTTTTTAATTTTGTTTTGCCATTTCACACTATTTTAAAAATTCAATAGGCCTATAGGTTTCGTTTTAGTTTTTAATTTATGTTTTTAAAATGCTTACGTTTCATTAATTTCCGTTTACCTTTATTAAACTTATAAAGCTGGTGATTTGCGCGGGAATGACGAACGAGTGTTTCAGCACTTTTGTATTTAATAAATAATATTTTTTTAGAACAAAACTTGTTTACAACATTGCTTACAACATCATCACAAGGTTGTTTAGCTTGTGATACCAACTCTAGTTTTATTTCAAATATATAGGCCTACATTGTTTCTAATCAAGCATATCCTAAGCTAAAAAAAGTTTTGTTTTCCTTTATTTATTCCTATATATTTACTCTGTAAAGTTTGTGTATTATCAACACACATTAGGTATCTAGTTTTGTATTGGTCCAGTGTGATTTTCTATTGAAAGCCAACCCAGCAGTATGTTTCTGCTATCATGCTACGTAATCTCGATAAGCCGTGTAAAAAAAAATTGATTGTCTGTAAAGTCGGTTTACGGACGATAGTTTCACGTGACGTCATAACAAAACATTGATGAAATGATTGCATACTTTTATGAATAAAATTGAATCATTTTTATTGAATAATCACTATTTTGTATGGATACAAAGAAGTAGTAAAATGAAATCTTCAATTTAATTGATACATTTACTTTTATTTGCACTCATTAATTCAAATATGTTTATTAATTTAACGAAGAGATTATTTTAACTATAACTTTTATACATGTTTGCTATTTAACTTCTTCCAATCTGTGTTATTCTGTTAAGGATAGGACAATGATAGGAAAAAAAGGAAACTAATGAGAGTGTTTCAAGTTTAATGTGCCTCGAAAAAGTCAAATCGATGGTTGTTCCAATCGAGTGGAAGAGAGATAGATGCGGCGCAAGCGTACAATGAGCGTAACGGGACACAGCATAACAAGATAATATGCGTAACGGGACACTTTTTCGTGCGTGCAGCCGGCGTTCATCGATTTATTAGACATTGTCACGTAAAAATTCTCCTGGTAAGAGCCCTTACATAGTTTTATCCCGTTTAAAAACTGCAAAGAATCTGTAATATAAATCGTTAAAAAGACAACTACAGCTCGCAAGAGCTCGTGTAAGACTACAATATTGACAGATCCACTCACGTTTTTTGAAAGTAATGCTTGTTCCATTGAAGTGTAGTATTTAAAATTTATGAAACTTAGTGGAGATTAATTCCTTGTACTGTACCAAATTACCTATCCGGAATAAACTATGCATTCTCATATTTACAAATTGGTCAAAAACGTTGGATTGAAGAAGGCTTACCTAAGTTTTAAACGCACCAAACAGCATATACTTGCGCATCGCACCACAATAAAACTATATTCAACGTTTATTTTCCACTCGTTCCATCGTTGTGTGTTACCTGTAAAAGCTGTAAAACTGCGAAAAACCTACATTTTAAAGGAAAAGGGGGGGGGATTTACTAGCATCTTAACGCTTCCTCCCACAAGAACCAACGCTGTTATAACTTTGTTATGACCAGCAAGCTGTCAAAACAGCTTTTGACGTGACAACGTCTAATAAATCGATGAACGCCGGCTGCACGCACGAAAAATTGTCCCGTTACGCACATTGTCCCGTTACGCCCTGAACCGTTACGCTCATTGTACGCTTGCGCCGCATCTATCTATGTTCCACTCGATTGGACCAACCATCGATTTGACTTTTTCAAGACACATTAAACTTGAAACACTCCCATTCGTTTCCTACTTTTCCTATCATCGTCCTATCCTTAACAGAATAACACAGATTGGAAGAAGTTAAATAGCAAACATGTATAAAAGTTATAGTTAGAGACCTGCAAAATTCGCGGATTCATTGACCTCTAGGATAGACTGCACAGTCCTTTAAATACTCGCGGAAATGACACCTGTTCATTGGTTTCTGACGCGTGAGACGTCTCAACTAGGCTGTCCGTAATTTGGCACTTTCTTGGTTTAGTGTTTCCCATTGGCTCACAGTCCCCCGGATAAAATGTGGGCCAATCGCAGAAGCGGTACGAAGGTATAGTTGTTTTGATGCTAGCCTATCGCGAAATGAATCCGCGAATTTCGCATGTCTCTAGTTATAGTTAAAATAATCTCTTCGTTAAAGTAATAAACATATTTGAATTATTGAGATCAAATAAAAGTAAATTCATCAATTAAATTGTACATTTCATTTCACTCCTTCTTTGTATCCATACAAAATAGTGATAATTCAATAAAAATGATTCAATTTTATTCATAAAATTATACAATAATTTCATTAATGTTTTGTTATGACGTTGTCACGTTAAACTATCTTCCGTAAACCGACTTTACAGACAACCAACAATTTTTTTTGTCTCTCTCGCTCGGATTGTAATTCCCCAGTCTGCCGTTGACAGCAGTAAATGGCGCTGAAAGCAAGGCGATAGCAGTCTATGTATACATCTAGGTCGTTGACCAGAGCCGAGTGGTTTGTAGGGAGACGTCGTTGCTCAGGGAAGGGGTGGTCTTGTGGTTACATTGTACCTTCTCCTCCTTTCCCGGTTCACTCGACCGAGACTGTAAAGGGGAAGTACCTAGGCCCCACCGTCTTATATTTCCCAATATTATTGGTATAATTCTAATTATTAACTATTTATCAAAATTTTTGGCATGTCAAGGCATAAATCATTTGTCACAGACCTTCTTTATCGGGTCGTTACCACAACGCCGAACGTACAATAACGCCGAATACCATAACGCCGAATGCCAAATTGACCGCAACGCCGACAGCTAGAAAACTGCTGTGTACCACAACGCCGAAATACAGTAACACCAAAAAATGTTGTTGTGGTGAGGGGGGGGGGGGCACAGGAGCAAAATGAAAAACAACTGAATGAATTTGTGTGCTAACCTTACCTAACTAAACCTTTGTGGCAGTCCTGCAATGACATTTTTCGGGGTTAATATATTTCGGCGTTGTGGTACACAGCAGTTTTATAGCTGTCGGCGTTGTAGTCAATTTGGCATTCGGCGTTATTGTACGTTCAGCGTTGTGGTATTTCGGCGTTGTGGTGCGTACCCTTCTTTACCTTGTTACAACCACACATTTACAAGCAGGCTCTAGTCAGTAGGCGTCGCGATAAAGTAACTTATAATCTCACGCCGGCGACTACAACTGTGTTAAATACTCCTCACTACCGGAGCTAGTCAGCACAACTTGAGAACCCAGCTGGGAGCAGCGTCAAATTGTTTTTAAAAATTGTTTTAAAAAAATCAACCGAACTTGAAAAATCCACGCAATATCTAAAACGCTGTCCCAACTTCGGGGTATCCTAGAAAGCAAAATGTTAACAGTTATCAAAAAAAAAAAGTTGATAAGGTCAAATAATCAGATCAGCATTATTAAATTTTATCGCGTTCATTTTATTTACCAAGTCAAATATAACTCCAATTGCTGTTTTTTGTATACACAAATTAGTTGTTTGGGTGTATAAATCACCATAAAAATTACAAATCTCAAATTAAATATTAATATCTTATTAGCGTGCACGCCTAGATATTAGAAAACTATAAAATAAGAAGTTAAAAATAAGAGTATAAAAGCCATAAAAAAGAATAACAAACCGAAAATGAAATATTTAAGGGTAGTAACACGTCATAAAAATAAATGTGTAACTCCCAATTATTTTGATCAAATAATTACTTAAGCCGGCAAATTCGTGGTGGTTGTAGAAATTCATTGAATTAAACATAATCCAGATGCACAGTGATCCATCTTAAATACTTTCTCTATTATTTACAATAACAATGTTGTAGAGCCCCAAGACGTATAGCAGAAGCTTTTGAAGCCCTTTAGATGAGAAGCATAAGATGTACATCAAGTTCTGTCCCTGCCCGAACACGCCCGAATATTCACCTTCGGCCAACCTCGGGATTTGTTTTATTTTTGCGCAGGAAAAATAAATTCAAATATTAAAAGTGGTTGGTTAGGTTAGCTAAATTAAAACACTTTAAAACAATATGGACGGTTAGTTAGGTTAGTATAGCTACATTAAAATAAACAGAGAAATATATATATATATATATATAATTAAACCCGAGGTTGGCCGAAGGTGAATATTCGGGGGTGTTCGGGCAGGGACAGAGCTTGATGTACATCTTAGGCTTCCCCCTTTAGACCGTAAATCGTATATATTTTGTGATAATTATCGTGCACCTGAAGATTTTCGGTCGGATTCAGACTCACTCTGTATAGCTTTATGCAGCACACGCCGCTGGAGCTGGACATCAACTCACCAATAACAGCGAGCAAGTCTTCAGTACTCGCCAACGATGTGTAACATCTGACCTCAGCAAAAAGTAAAGTCATAAGTTTAATTGTAGCAAATACACTCGTAATATGAAACTCGGACACGAAATACAACGCATAATTCTTTAAAATAATGCCGAGCGTGATAAATATTTACGCAATTTGTGTTTTAAACTACACTTCTGGACGCGAATCACACGTAGTTTCCGCACCCGCCGCTAGAATTCGTTACCGGAACAGCTACGTCGGCTATTGTAGCATTCGATTATAGAAGACCGAAATTTTAAACTTTATAACTAAACGGCTCCGACAAAAAAGAAAAGAAAAAAAACATTTCAAATGTTCCTTAACCCCGGCTTTGGACTAGATTTTCTACAAGGGATTTTATTAAAATACTGCCCATTTTATTAAAATTCAATAAGCATTTAATACTATAAATTTTCCAATTGGCTTTGGAAACTTTAGTTCTCGCCATCCGCCACAGATTGCAGCACCGTGGTTGCACATTTCTGTTCGATGCGACTGCCGTTCCATTCACGTAATTACTCCCGCCAAATGCCGTGTACCGAGAGCTAAGGTGTTACACATAAAAAAGTAGTATTTAGCATTTGACAATGGTATAACAGGTTGCGTTTGGTGAATGAAACGGGAGAACCCCGAAAAAACGCACTAGATCACGGCAACGTCCACCTCGTTTCCCACTTGCGAGAAATTCCCCGCCAGGAACCAAAATTGTATCGCTTTAACCGGAGGTGAGTGATCCACGAATCAGATATGATACTCAAACATGCAGCTTACACTTGTTACTTAAACTTAGACTCACAATTCAATTTGATTATTTTGTAATTACTGTTATTTAAGGGCTATTTATAAAAGTTTAACTCCATAACTGCCTTTTATTGTTTTTTTGCCACATGTATTTCCAACATATATTCACTAAAATGGGTGTAAAAAGTCGTGCTAAAGACGATAATTACGAAGATTTGGCAGTCTTTTTAAACTCAATATATTAGGGTACATTAAGTGAAGATATGTTGAAAATATTTGTTACAGATCAAAAATCCAAGGCAGGTGTTAAGTTAAAAATAATGACGAATAAATGAAAAAAATATCCAAATTGCTTTTGAGCTTTTGATTTTCGCCGAAAAAAAAATGTTCATAAATAGAAGCAAATTAATTTGTGCTTGTTACTCTTTTTATTTTAACTGAAAAATCAGAGCAGTAATTAGTAACTATACCTGCCCAAAAAAGAACTGGCCGCTAATTATTTTCGCTTCAACGAAGATATTTTCGTAATTAAAAAGTAATCCTCTTGCAGACGTGGCTTATCGTCTTTTGCATGCAAACCTCAAACTTAACGGTCCACACTTGAAGTTTCCGCTATATAACGAACGGATTACCACCCAGAGAAAATGAAAATTTTATAAGCTTTTTCCTCTGGAGATACTCAAACCAACTCTTTTGAACTTCGCTTGGTGATTCTTTTTAAGAGGTAATTTCCTTTTTAACTTTTTTATGGTTTTCCTTTTAGCTTCTGACTCCTGTGAGAAAAGTGTGGAACAGATTGAATTAAATATAATAAAAAATTTCAAAGCCCCAAATTACCATTCACAGGCCAGTCTCGCTGTAATATTGGGGTTGAGTTTTTTTACACAAATGCATTGAAATAATTAAATCTGCCATGTACTTAGGCTGCCGAATTATGTGCAGAGAATCAAAGAAACGATTTTCGTTTTATAAAAAAACTCTTAAGTTCTTAGTGGCGTTTCTACAGTGAAAAGACCTAAACAACTTTTCTTGCTGCATATGTTTTCTTTTATTTTATTACCTATATTTACTTAGGACGAAATTATTAAAAACCAAATTGTTCTATCAGTATTTGAGGCTATGAGTGAGACATTCTTAAAAGAAGTAAATTGACCCGTTGGGAAAAAATATATTTATTTATTGTGACATCATTACCGTACGAACCAAAATTTAAATATTAGCGCCATTTCAGTGGCTTGCTTGTAGAGGTGACAAGGCATTTGTTGAACATGCTAAAGCCATGGCATTTGTTGAACATGCTAAAGCCATTCTGGACATTTGGACTCTTCAAATTCTCACGTGCGGGCGCAAGCCGTTAGTTTCAACTACTAATTAATTAGGTTTTTTACTTATTCCGTTATTCGGTTATTACATGCTGGAATTATTTTTATGAAACAATTAATATTTATAATGCGTACGCGTGTTAGTTCAATGTGCTAAAATTTTCTATAATAATTACTTAAAGAAAGTATACCTGAAATATTTAAAATTTCCGTACTATAAGTATGTATACATATATTGTTATTAAATTGACTTAAATTAGTCTGTAAATACTTTATAAAATCTTAACTTAACCTAACTAAGCTGGTTCAAGATTTAGTTTTTTTTAACAGGAAAAATAACATCACGAAATATTTTAATCCTACCTTAACTTCATTATTCTTAAACGGTTTTGTTATGAAATAAAATTTTACGCACCTGACCAATTTAACTAGTAAAAAATGTTTGGAATTAATCACATATAGTTCTTTCAATGGTAAGATTTTAGCAAAACTGTAAAATTGCTCGAGCGAAACCGCCAGTGAGAAATAAAAATTAATCAATAAACCTGCAGAGCACAAGCCTAAAGTAGCTCATGTCAAACAGATGGACCCAACGACGGAACTAAACAGGTTTCGTGGACAACACAGCGACCACAGCACTGGCGAACACAGTTAGTAGGTTTCCTGTGACAGAACAGTTGCGACGTTTCGAGATGTGATGCTTTTCTTCACCGCCATCTTGCGCAAGGTGACAACTGGCCATCGTGCTCTGCTATAGCCACGTGGTCTTCCCGTCATGACGATTGATGATCCAGACCAGCTTCAGTGCTTTCTTCAATCAACATCACCATCACATCACCACACTACACCATCACCACATCACAGCATCACACTACCACTCCACTACATCGTTACACAACCACATCATCACAACACCATTAAACCACCACAACACCACAACCATTATCATTACCATCGTAATACATATTTATTTAATGAGAGCAGAAGTTGGAAAGAGAACATGTTAATATTTTAAGAGGAAAATCTAGGAACCGAACTGCTTTCAACCGGTTTAGTCAATAACAATTCAATATCTTTCTATTTTCAAAATTTTGCTTCGTTTTTATTATAGTGAAATGCCTGAAAGTTAAAAATGACAGACCGCTGCAAATAGTTCTCCTTGTGAAATCACTGGAATTGATATTGCCAACAACAATCTATGTTGTGGTATTAGAAAATCTCTTCATGTGCCATGTTTTTCTTAAGTAAAGGCAAATTTTCAAAACAAAACGTTAAAAAATTATGATCACGGTCTGAATAATATTGAAACCAATAAGGCGTTTTTCGGTTCGCCTCCTTACCCCTTTAAACCTCTCTCTGGCTGCTGTACGCACTTCTGTCAGATCCCAGGGTTCCTATTGCTTCATTATACAGATCATTACCCATTTGTAAACAGTAATAGACCAGTAAGTGGGACTGTTGTTTTTCAAGGAGGATATCAGCGTGTCTTTATAAACCTTCGTTTATGTGTTTACCGCACTTTTATGAGCACGACAGTCGTACACTGTTTAAGTTAAATTTTAAAATATAGTAATATTTGAAGCAACGTTGGCCAATAGCACAGTAATTTCAGCTATTTTTCTATCCATCCATAAAAATGAAATTTTTTATGCGCAAATGTTTGTGCATTATACAATTTTTCAAATAGTATTATATATCTAGACTATTTAAAATGTGTGTATAATTTGTTGAAATGAAATGATTGCCCGTTCGGTGTTTAGTAAAAACAATTTTTCTCCTTGCCCACAGACTTAAGCTTATAGCTGTATTACTATTTATCAATAATTATTTCTAAAAAAATTAATCCTTCATAAACACCACTTAAAATGTAGGGCCTACATATAAATACTGACGTGAGGGTCACTTACTACTGTAAAAACATGGTACATGAGAGCAGGTGGAAACTGTTGAACGTTTCGGAGTATCGCTTAGCATTGACAGCGTACCGCGCTTCGGCAGTACCAACACCAGACAGCCAATCAGGAGAGGCTGGTTCGACGGTCCAGACGAGACTGCCGCCAATCGGCGAGACGAGTGACGTGATTAGCGAGTTAACTTTGGTGCACGGCGCTAAATGCGATAAATTTTATCCCCTGACAGCGAACTAAGGCAAAAGCGTGTTTTGCTGGATGTTATTGAAGAGAATTAGTTTTAATTCGGTAAATAAGTGCCTTTTAATCAAGAGTAGTGAGTGCCCCTTCCTACACTGTTAAAAATTTTCGCCATCAGTTCTGGTTACAAAATATTCAGGGATCTTCGTGAATTGACGCATATCTTCGTAACTTTACGGATGCTGCGTGTACTTAATTTGAATACGAGCTGACAAGAATAATTTTGAGCGTAAACTTAATTTTTTTTAAAAAAATATGATAAATATAAATGCAACAAAACACAAAGGTTTATCTTGTATGCGACGAAACACAGAAGCCATACTTAATGCAGCGTAGTTCTTGCAAAGATCCAGTTAACTGGAACCACTAAAGAGCTTTTCATTTATCGTAGAAACCCCCGTAAACACACTGCAATAGTTGTTTAAGTCTCGGGTCTAACACGGCATGTTGATTTTTGATGTGTAAACATCTTAGCGCTCGGAATGCGGCATTTTGCAGGAGTAATTTCGTGAAAATAGAACGGAAGTCAATGAACGGAAATGTGAGACAAAGATGGTGGACCAACGAGTGGAAACATGAACCCGTATATAGTCTATTTCATAAAAAAATTAGGGTACATACAAAACGTATTGGTGTGTCAAATTAAACTTTACGGTAGTGAAACTACCCTGGAATATATATGGTAAAGTAAAATAGTCATGGTAAAAAGTAATCCAAAGTTTTAAAATACGTTAGAAAATTTCATTACATTATTGATGGTACATGGTATTCTCCCTCAGCTCTAATTGAACCGATAACTTAGTGGCAGAACTCACGCTTGGTAAACTGAAGGGACGGGGTTCCAAACTCGTCAATGGGAATGTTTTCTAGTAACATCATAATAAATTAATGTTAATTCAGCTAGGTAAGTTTAAGGTTTGTATGTAGGAACTATTTAAAACTGATTTCAGTTGTTTAAGCAAAAACTAATTTACAAACTTATACTTCACGTGTTTATATGTGTTTTAAAATATTCCAGGATAACATTTTAGTAATGTCATAGAAGTATAACTGCTAACGTGTGCGTAAACAGAGTATTAACTGTTTAGTGAATTTTAACAGGACGGGTAATATCTACTGCAACTTTAAGTTTGAAAAATACTTGAAAAATAGCTCCAAGTTCGTAATGCTTTAGAGAACAAAAAAAAAAAAAAAATAAAAAAAAAGTTAAATTTTTCTGATGACATTTTCGTCCCAACACAATTTTCCTGGCTAATAAATTATAGGTATTTTTAAAGTTGCTTATATATTCTTTTGACTTTTAGAGTTCAGATACAAAATGTGTTCCAGGATAGTTTACTTTGGTGCACTAATGCGCTTAGTACATCCCACGATATTCGCTAAACATGCACGGATGCATGTTGCCACTCGTGGGCCCACCACATTGACGACTTCGGCAGTTTCTGCATGCATGCACATTGGAGTTTCAACCTGTCAAATTTCCGTCGCATAATGCGTGCATATTTCATTGCATTTCTGGTGCATACTAAAATCTCACCCTGAAGGCGCCGAGTTCCATTGACACCCCTAATGTTATACAGCACTGCCTTTCCAGCCGAAGGGATGCTGAATTCAAATAAACAAAAATAACAAGATGTTAAAGCAGACTTACATTTTGACTGCTTGTTAATCTTAGACAAAATATATTATCAAAGCACGTGTTTGAGGCAATGAGAATGCGGTTTCTGTAACATTGAACATCAACTGTTGATTTTAACGTAACCACATTAACCCATAAACAATGCCGTAATTAGAAGAAGCAAATGCATTTTGAAGAATAGTTTCGCAAGAAAATCTTTTACAAAATATAGATGTTTCTTGTTACCAGCCACTATTTGAATGGATTGGGTTGTCATTTAGACACGCAGTGTTTATTTCGCGAATTAATTAGATAGCAAACAAACTTTAAGCTCTTATAAATTTGCTTCACGTTGATGACTGAACTACAGTGCTCCTGACATGTCCTTGAAGACCCTGGGTCAGTATTAAACAAGAAGAAGTGGTGAACAATAACGTGTAATTGTTCAAAAGATATAACCATTTATCGACCAAAAATAATGTTACGAGTTGGGATAAATCGGGTTCGTAAGTATAGCCCAATTAATGTTGTCCAGTTTTATTTGCTACTAATATTTACATTACTAATTAAATCACCACAATTAATGTCAGTTCACAAATCGCCAAAAATCTTTAGCCTAAGGCCCATAGTTCATACTCAGTCGCACCTTTGAATATATATACTGTATAGAAGTCGCGAGTGGATAGGATTTACTCTACGTTTTTCAGAAGCGTATGATGAGCAGCTTGGTAACTTCACCGCTGCAGTGCGCTGCCGTAACGCTCTGTATCGTCTTAGTTGTTATTTACACGTTAGAGCGCAGCGCTGTCGCCCGCTGTCATTCCCCGCACCCCCCATCTATCATTCACTGCAGCTCAAGGTCGTTCAACGGGAGGGGGAAGGGGTGTTTGAAGAGTTCGACACTTGTCCGCTAGGGACCACCACAAGTCGATGCCCTAGAGATGGTGGCGATTGCGGCGGTGAATTAACCAACTACCTCAAAACCGTATTAGAAATTTTAACCTGGGCTGGCGACTTCTATACAGTATATATATTCAAAGGTCGCACTCTCACGGTCCCGTCATTCTGTGTCGCCGCTCGCTGAACTCTCACTTCACTCTCTCTCTCGCCTGTTGGAACTCCTGCGAAGACCGGCGTCACCGCTTTTATACCCGCTGACCGTCTTTCTGGACCCGGCCGGAGTAGTTGTGACGTGTCGCGTCATCCCGGTCATCTAGGTCTTAAAATAACATTCTGAAACTTAAATTACACTTAGATGTACAGCCTGATAATCAACATAAAAAAAAAAATAATTGACGCAATGAAATTTTGGGTGAATTTCACGTACATAATTGTTTACAAGGATAACACGCAAACGAGGGTAGTCCCTGCAAGATTTTTTTCTTAACAAAGGCAGGACTTAAATAAGACTATATTAAGGATAACCAGAAAACACAAGGGGCATGGCTATCAAATATTTTTTTTTACGGCACGGCCAGCGATCCAAGCTCCACTCCATTACGAATTTATTTCGCGGACGTGATGCGTGTTTCACCAAGGACTTCTCGAGAATAAAACCCTAAACTTCCTTTTATGTTGCCTAGCTGACACCCCTTTGGTGCATTATTCCTACTGCCAACTTTCAGCGCATCATGAAAAGCCACGGTAGAGAAACGGAATGAACCAGATGCTCGGATGATGCTCCCTCAGGTCTTGCCCGAAACGAAGCACGTGATACCTCTTGTTCTCGATGCATTTTTCATGACCCTGCTCGTAAATTTTGGGAGATTCGGGGTGTTTTACAAGGAGCTTCACCAACCTCGCTCGTTTGATCTCGAATGTTGGCTCGTAAAAACGCGGCTGAGAAGGTTAGATGATGCCTATAGCCAGTTCAAGCGCCAGTAAAAAATAGGAGTACTCGGGGCCCACCTCGAATCCCACTTTTATTTAACTTTTATTTTGGTGGATGTATTTATGTTTTCTTAAATACGTCCACAAATATGTTCAAATTTTCTTCCTTCAAACATTGTATGAAGGTATTCCAAAAAATGAGAGCGAGTCTTTTAGTACTCGTAGGAGATGTGTAGCATCTAACCTCGTTAACAAGAAAACTCGTTTGTTCTCATTTTGCAAATACACTTTTAATACGAAAACAATAGCGAAATTTTACGTAGAATTCTTTAAATTAATGCCAAGCGTGATATATAGAGTAGAGTGGGGTAAAAGTGCGCGGCGGGTAAAAGTACGCAGTGCTGGTATATTTGTTCCCACTAATATTATGTTGGAAAACCTTAGTTGGTGTTAAAGGTGTCATGGTGGAGCATCGTTACACGAAAGAACAGCTGGCTTGTACGAACGGCATCAAAACCATTAGGTAAATATTGTATTTCATGATATTGATGTAATATTTAGATTTCTCGGAACTAGTTTATCAAGAAAGGAGTTAGTGTACGAAAATAATACGCTAGGCTGTTTGATAAAGTGGTTTTTCCCGAGTGTCGTAAAGTATCAGATAGTTCGCATTGCATACCACATATAGCAGCACTTCCTGGAAATGGAAGAGAATTATTGCGGGGGCAAAAGTACGCAAGTATAAGAGGGGTAAAAGTTCGCAATGCGAACTTTTACCCCGCATACACATCTGTATTTTACAGTCCTCGAAAATATTGTGGGTAATGATTGTAATACCAATTAAATTTATAGTTATGTTAAAACATTATTTACATACATATATTTATTCTTTTAAACTTCATATATAGTAATGAGGTCATTTTTGACGTGTCAACATCTAAAGCCGCGTACACACTTGCGCGCCGCGGCTGCAATGCAACACGAAACGCGCGCCACCCGCGCGGCGCGGAGCGACACAGCGCGCCGCGAGCGCGCGCCGCGCACCCGGCGAACCACCTGAGACTGACGAACACCGCAGTTCAGCCGGTCATGTACGACGAGGAAGACGAAATTCTTCTCGTTAGCAGTGCTGTGGTTGTAATAGCTGCTTACCATTGTATGCAACGAAAACATAAGCGTCGATCTCGACGATGGTGGTGCTCAAATCTTTTTAAAGATCGTGTATCTAACCAGATGTTAGGAGTCCTGAAAGCTCAGGAAATAAGTGGCCAATACAAAAATTTCACACGAATGAGCCCGACTACTTTTGAAGATTTATTGATTAAAATTGGACCAAAAATCTGTAAGAAGGAAACACACTTGCGAGAACCGATCACTATTCAAGATCGGTAAGTAGCCTATGAATTGTTTACAATTTGTACTAATGCCTGACAGCAATTTCCCTGTCAGCATTATTAAAAGTGTTAATGTTCAATATGTTTAAGTACACAGGTTTTCAATTTTAATGTTCCAGGTTAGCCGTGACATTGCGGTTTCTAGCGACAGGAGACTCGTACTCAAGTCTGCAATATCTGTTCAGAATTTCAAAGCAGGCTATAGGAGGAATAGTAACAGAAGTCTGCTCAGCGTTAATTGAAGTGTTGAAAGAAAATATCAAGGTAAGTTGAACGTTAGAACAAATAAACGTTCTTATTGCTTAAGTTTTTATTTATAAAACGATATTTTCAAAAATACAGTACTCAAATGATGTAAGAAAGAAAAATTAAATAAATGAACTCATTAAATTCAAATTAAATCAGAGTAGTTCACATAAACAAATAAATAAATTAACACAAAAATTGTGATGCAATTTACACACAGTCATTAAAATCATCAGAACACTGAGATGAATGCGATAAAGGACTTTGCATTGACGCCAGCGGTGAAATGGTGTGACTTGAATTTGTTTGTATACTTGTAGCCGAGGCACTAGGTAGCATAGTAACTTGTGCATGTGGAGTCATTTGTGTCGGGGACCGACCAGCTGGAGAAGACTGCGACAGATTTGGCTCAAAGGGTTGTTGTTGTTGTTGTTGTTGTTGTTGTTGAGCAGGAAGATAAACTGATGAAGTTGATGAGTGGGAAGCTGGCTGTTGCATATACATGCGAGTAGAATAGTTTTCAGGTGCATTGGAATGAAATAGTTGACCTTGACCATAGTTGTATGTAGGTATTTCAAACAAACCTCGATCTGCTTTCATCAAAATGTCATAAACAGCGTGCTGAACCCCCAATCTTGTAGCTGAAGAAAATGTCGCCATTTTGGAAGATAAATATGCGCAAAATGTTTTAATCTCGCTCTGTTCAGGAGACATGTTGAATTTTCCAGCAGTAGCTTGTAGAATGCTAACAGCATCCGCTAGCAGTGCAGTTCCATCACCCTGTTGCCTTCCTTTTGCTCGCTTAGGTGCACTTGGAGAAAGAAATTCTTGGTCTTCATTTTGCACATTCAGTTCTTGATGGACGTGGTTTCCTTCAATGATCACCGGCTCCTTAAACATAATAATTAATAAACATAAATATACTTGCGATAAAAGTATTTATTACATAATCCCTCTACATTAAAAATTCTTAGCTTTGTCAGTACAGAAAGTTTCAATATTTGAAAACAAAGGGCAATACTTGTGAGGGAATGTAAATTTTCATCGAAAACAAATGTGGATATTTTCATATTAAATACTTTCTCTTAACAGTGCACAA
Organism: Bacillus rossius redtenbacheri; assembly: GCF_032445375.1. NCBI lineage: Eukaryota > Metazoa > Arthropoda > Insecta > Phasmatodea > Bacillidae > Bacillus > Bacillus rossius. Next base: position 33,483,332 of record NC_086339.1, on the reverse strand, counting down.
AAATACGATTTAAATAGTTCCCAAAAGAATCTGTTTTCCTAGGTAAATTTCAAATGAAAATGAAGTAACCTGATTTTCATGTGAGAGGTCATACAGAAATATTATGTCTGTGACCACTATTGTCTTATCATGTATGTATCTATCCTTTCAGCTCCCCAAAAATCCCGCGGAGTGGATGGAAGTTGTGAAGGTGTTTGAAGATCTTTGGAATCTGCCTCATTGTGTGGGAGCTATCGACGGCAAGCATGTCATTATACAGTCTCCAATGAACTCTGGCAGCGAGTTTTACAACTACAAATCACAATTTAGTATTGTATTGTTTGCTTTGGTAGATGGAAATTACAACTTTTTATTTGCTGATGTGGGATGCCAAGGAAGAATTTCGGATGGGGGAGTTTTTAACAACAGTAAACTGTATGACATGATGACGAAGAGAACTTTGGGGTTGCCATCTCCAACAGAACTTCCTGGACGACAGATGAAAGTGCCGTATTTTTTTGCAGCTGATAATGCTTTCGCCCTTGGAGAAAATATATTGAAACCTTACTCTGGAGATTTAGAGAAGGGTTCTTGTAAAAGAATATTTAATTATCGGCTAAGCAGAGCCCGTAGAGTGGTAGAGAATGCCTTCGGAATAGCAAGTTCAGTATTCAGGGTTTTAAGAAAACCAATCCTCCTGGAACCTGAGAAAGTTCAATTAATCGTTACTGCGATTATACATCTGCACAATCATTTAAGACGGCATTCAACAAACCTATACACACCGCAAGAATTAATGGACTACGAGGAAGGTGGTGTCTTGACGGAAGGTTCCTGGAGAAAGGATGAAAATATGACATCCCTGGTTCCATTAAGAAGTATTCCTAGAAGATCCTCTGCCCATTTTCAAAAAATAAGGGATGAACTAGCAGACTACTGCGTTAAAGAAGGTGCGATATCGTGGCAGAAGTCATATGCTTGAAACTAACGTGTGTGCCTAATTCGAGAGGTTTACAATGGTGTTGGCAGACACATAAGTGTATTTGATGGTATTATATCCACTTTTTTACTATCTTCCATTTTAAGGCTAAATAATTTAAAACATAAGGCCAAGATACATCTCTCGCCATTTAATCATACTTATAAAAACTATCAACATGTACTGTTAAAATGTTGAGCTTACCGTGTTCATTGTTGGCCGTGGCTTATCTCTGCCTTCCAGAAATTTTAACGACTCGTAGGTGAACCATCGGCTGGTATACACTTCGGAAGTACCTGCAAAAACATGCGCCAGGATTACATAATTTTTTGTTAAAAATATGTCAATAATTATTTTATATTCAGGTGTGTCAATTAATTAAAAAGTATTAAAAATTAGGATATAATTTGTCATGTTATATAAACACATTGATTGTTCTATGTTCAGCAGTTTCATTCAATTAAAGGTAGTGTAAACTATTAAACATATACAATATGCAATACATTTAATGTACATTTAATGTACTGATAACAACAATTTCTATTATATATAAGAGCTACGTATTAACTACTAAATGTGGTATTCAACGACGGTACAGCAAAATACTGTGAAACCTAAAATTAACATTAATTTACTTGCAATGAGAAGTATAATAAAATCTTACCTTTACCAGTCCCTATTGTGTTTTTTTCTTTTGACTTCTCCCTTCTGTACGACGACAGCAAACTAATCATTTTTTTCCTGCATTCATCTTCTAACTGCCCGACTGTAACAGCTATGTCTCTCCACGCATCCATTTTTTTAGCTTTTTTGTAGTAGTCTCTATTACTTGGGTCCCAAAGCACAGGATGTGTTCTATACACTTCAATCAAGCCCAACATATCTTCTTCGCTCCACTCCATGTTCGCTGCGTGTGCGCTGCGAGCTGCAAACACGTCCACACTGGCGCGCCGAATCCCTTTGTGTTCGTCGAAAAAACCGACAGCTGGCGGTTCGCGGCGCGCGGTTCGTGGCGTGCGCGGCGCACGCTCGGCGCGTGTTCGAGGGCCCGTACACACCTGGCGAATCCTGTTCGTGGCGTGTTGCATTGCAGCCGCGGCGCGCAAGTGTGTACGCGGCTTAATAAATCGATGAACGCCGGCTGCACGCACGAAAATGTGTCCTGTTATGCACATTGGCCCCTTACGCTGTGTCCCGTTACGCTCATTGTACGCTTGCGCCGCATCTATCTCTCTTTCACTCGATTGGCCTGTGCGTCCGATTTCATTTCTAAACATTGACTAAAGTTTTAATTGTTAACATTGAAACTTTATTATTTGAAAAAAAATGGCTGTCTGTAAATTCGGTTTACGGACGATAGTTTAACGTGAAAAATTATGGTCATTCACATAACTGATGATAGATATTTGATTACAGTTTATTTATATGAAAACTTGTTCATAATTATATTTAAACTTTATAGCTAAACGTCAGTTTTTAAAATTAATTACAAGTCATCTACACGTGAACTGTTTCGTCGACTGTTTATTAAGTGAAGTGAAAAGTTAATGTGGTTTTCATTGCTTATTACAACAAAAATTTCTGAAATAAAGGTAAATTATTCTTGCATTTAAAAAATCTGATTTCTAGTATAATTTCAAGTATTTATTCTTTTATTATTAAAATAAAAATGATTAAATTTTATTCATAAAAGTATGCAATCAATTCATCAATGTTTTGTTATGACGTCACGTTAAACTATCGTCCGTAAACCAACTTTACAGACAACCATTTTTTTACAGGAATTATTAGAGGAAAATGAAGCGAAAACTGTGTACTCCAAAGATTTTGACGATAGCTCAACAGAGACTTGCATAACGAGATTCTAAACGTAGAATAGCTGTAGATTATGGCATTTCAGAGGCTACTCTACGTAAAAGACTCAAACAAGTAAAAATCCCTTAGTAAGGAAATTATTATGTCTAGTAAGTTTAATAAAACAAATTGTGCACCAATAAAATAGAGTTCAACGAAAGAAAAAGTTTTAAAAAAAATCACTCACAATTTTAAATCGTTCTGGCAAAGAAATATGTTATTTATGATAACTGTTAAAATACATTATAAGCCCTAATGTTTTTTGAAGCTGATAACATGCTAACATTTGCCACTTAAATCTATTTTTCTGTGTTATTATTGTTAAATTGTAATGAATTAGTGTCTTAAGTAAAACTCATATGAATCTAAATAAAGTATACAATTAATTTTTTTTTTTTACAATTTTATGGTAACATGCGAACTTTTGCCCCACATCATGCGAACTTTTGCCCCACTGGTGGGGCAAAAGTACGTTTTTACTTCATGTCGGCAAACATCCTAGCATTCATAATATTTATAATTATGTTCTAATACCTAGTTCATTAGACTCACGAATGATAATAGGTTCTATGTTACAAATAAAAAATTGTTTGCTCTATTAACATGACAGATATTTGAGTCCAAATATTAAGTGCGTCCTTTTGCCCCACTCTACTCTATATACATGTAAATTGTGTTTTTAAATACATTTATTGACACGAATCACACATAGTTTCCAATTCCGCCGCAAGAATTCGTTGCCGGAGTAGCTGCATCGACTATTGAATCATCTGACTAGCAGAGAAAAAAGCGAAAAAGATTTGAAAAAAAAATTACCAAACCCCGGTTTTGGATCTAATTTTCGAGGATTTTTTAAATACTGGTAATTTTGTTACATTTCATTAAACGGTGAACACTATATAGTTTCCCTTTGGCTTTGTGAACTTTGGTTCGCGCCATATGCCACAGATAGCAGCTCCGTTGTCGCACATTTCCGGTTTATGCGAGTTCCGTTTCATTAAAGAAATTACTTTTACCAAATGCCGTGTGCCGAGAGCTAAGATGTTACACATAAAAATGTTCTGCTTGAGACATGAGAGTCTCGGACATATTTAATGTAATGTCTTGCAACTGCATTCTGGTTTGTACGATGGCATCTCCCACGAATACCATCTGCAGCCACCATTGGGCCAGTTGCACCATCCTGCTCTCTGATCCGCGATCAAGTGATCTTGGCCCAAGATTGATTAAAGGATCGACCCTCTAAACGTTGTCAACAACACATGCTGGGACTACACGACCTTCGCTGGCGTGAACCGTAGTTTATATATCTTCAGTATGCGGTTACGCTGACTAGGCAATGTTATGTTTGTATGCTGGAATGAGATTTGAAGATGGTGCGATCGATTGCGACGTGGCAAGAAAATGGTTGTTTGTGGTAACTACAAGATAACAGATAATTCGTTCGCTACAAAAACTTGCATTTTAATGGCTACTACAAGATCGAAACAGTCCCATGTATTGTTTTGTGGCAGCTCTAGGTTCTCTGGCCTGTCAAGCGACGCGGATTCCAGGAAACCACAAGCCCCCCCCCCCCCTTCCTCCTCGGCGGGGAGAGGTGCACTTCACCCTGCCATTAGCGGCTGTCAATCACGGCCTTCCCCCCTACCTTTAACAGTCATGGAGAGCTGGCCAGGCCTGCAGCCACTCAGTCTCTGGAAGGTTCCAAGGGTTCCTGGTATTTACCAACACGCAGAGCGCTGCGATGTCTGTAGATTTCTGTGGTCATCGCCTCGGGGGGGGGGGGGGGGGGGGGGGGGGCTCCTTGTGACATAACGCACGGCTTCTGGGTGCTTCCACGCGCCACCTCCGCGAGGGTATAAAAGGATCCCGTGCCGGCGAGTGGGGAGTCCACGCCTCTCGGGGAGTGATACCGGCGATACCTGCTAGTTCCCGGCGCGGCTGCACCGGAGCGAATGTTCGGCGACTGAAGACCTGGCGAGGGAGGAAGAGTCTCTTTGATGGCGATGCCAGCGAGAGCGACCCGCAAGAGGGAGTCTCGACGGTTCGGGTCGGCGTTGCGACGCGACATTGGTGAGTGGCGCGAGGCAGTCGTCCAAAACCCTGGTATGCAGACTATGTGTGGTATTAGGAACCGTAACGGATTTCAGAACTGGGAATTTCGGTATCAGCCATCAACGGTACTGAGAATTCCAGGCACTTTCGGTAAAAGGCAGTTTTTCTATTAATGGTGCAGTAGTCGGTGATTGAAATAATAACAGCTAGTTTTGAACCATTATACAAGTTTTAATGACCATAAATTAAAAAAAAAAAAACATTTGTGTCACAATTTATTTTTACTACAAAAAGTATTAACTAACGTGAACAAATCGCTTTATTAACATTATTACTCTTAATCTTTACCAAACATTTAAACAAATAATTGTTTGAACGCATGCAAAATCAAAGAAATATTAACTTAAAATAACATTTGTTATTTTCATAACAAACTTAAAATAAAAGGAACGGTATTTGAAGAATGTTGGCGCGACAAGCACAGGCACCTGAACACTTACCGCAGTTCTAACACCAACTGGCTGTGGAGCACAATGGGAAAGGGGAAAGGGCAGAGGAGAGTATCAAATGAAAGTAACCTTAGCGAACAATAACAAAACTAAAATTTACAGTGTCGACGTGGAGTCCCGAAAGTACTGATGGAACATGGAATCGAATATAAATTCCCGGTTCTTTTACTCTATCACAAGTACAGGGGACTGGGACTGGGATTCCCCGGTTATGAACCCCAGTGCAGGCAGAGTCTGGCAGAAGTGTGAGCCACTGACCGGCCGGGCTCCAGTGGCGGTGTTCACGTTTGACTAATCGGTGCGAGACTATTCTTTCTGTGGCCTAACATTCGCCTTTGTGTTCTTTATTACATTTAAATAAAATACAAATAAAACTGATTTTAATCAATGGGGCTATAATTTCGAATCTGTTTTCCCATTTATAAAAGTATGAATAGGTGTGGTTAAAATACCTCTTTTTTCAATATACAGAGTGTCATAACCTTTAACGTCAAGCCGAAAACATTTATTAAGCAAGTAAATTACTGTTCAAAAAGTGCCACAGAGTAGTATACAAATGGGCATCCGGAAACAGGCTTTAAGGCTGTGGATTGTGATTGTCGGTCCGCCATCTTGGATTGTGACGTCACGGTGGCCATATTGGATGACCCTGACCTTGACCTTTGACCTTGACCTGGAATTTGATCCTCAAAAATCGCCAAAAATGACCAAAATTGGGCAAAAATTGCCCAAAATTCATCAAAAATCGCCAAAATTTCAATTTTTTTGAAAAAAATTTCCGCCAAAAAATCTCAAATAATTCCACAGTTCACAAATTAGGATTTCGAAAATCCTCAAAAGTCGCTTTGCCCTAGAAAAAACGAAAACTCCTAAAAGCGGCTTAAAACTCCTAAGAGCTAGCCGCTTATAAGCCGCCGACCTTGAAAATAAGGATGTCATGACAGCCATATTGGATGATGATGTCACCGTTGCAATTTCCGTTACGGCCGCCATCTTTAAAATCTTTATTTATTATCCGATTTTAATGAATTTTTTTTTTTAAAAATTATAAAAAAATTCAATTAATAAAAATTTAATAAAAAATATTTAAAAATCATACATTAACGACACGGAGCTCGGAGTCCTCAGTTCAAACCCGACAAGCGCAAAAAAAATTGCGACCGATCCTTCCCCCCGTGGTGACGTTTGGCAGACTGACTCCCACCACTTTTCTTAAAGCATATATATCGTCACCCAGTATGACGTCATGTCAGCCATCTTGTCTTCGTTGCTGGAGACCACCATCTTGTTTTCGTCGGCGAGAGTGCGCTGATAACATGTTAGTTTAATTCTTACCCGCTAGAGTGCAGTAATCATTTATTACTATGACACCCGCCATCTTGAAATTTGGCCGCCATCTTGAAAATCCGTAATTATTTAGCTAGAAATTCGGGAAAAGTTCCAAAATTCATTAAATAAATCACTCATTAACTTACATATCGATTCGACCCGCTCCTGTTCTTGGTTCGATACCCGATCGATGCAATAATGTTTAATTTTATGAAAAAATAATAATTTCAATAAACCATGTTAAACTTTCGTAAAGAGACTGTAAATCCTCTACTACCATCATCCTATCAGACGTCAAGACTACCATATTGGAAATTCGTAATTTTAATGCTAGAGATTCGGGAAAAAGTTCAAAATTCATTAAATAAATTTGTAATCTATATACTGATTGATTGGATCGACTAAGGTCCTTGGTTCGATCCCTGGCCGATACAAAACAACATTAATATTTTAAAAAAAGTACCACTAAAGTGTAAGGTTTGAGAAAATAAAAAACACCACAAGTTCTTTTAAAAAAACTTTTATTACATACAAGTACAAAAAAAATACACAGACAAATTACTAAAGCCTTTTGGATTCCTCGTTTCAAACAGTCTTCTTATTGTACGGACTAAGCCTTTTACATGACTTTAAATGTCTATCCGATCCGTTCATCACCGCAGCCAGAGACGGACTGAAGTTCATATAACCAGGGTCCCACTTATATTTTTCTCATTTGCTGGTACAACACATGAGTCAAAACAATAACCATGTTCATTATACTTATCGGAGCATTTTTTATAATGAAGATGTAAGCTATCAAGACGTGAAATTAGTTTATTGCACTTATTGCACTGAAATTGCATTCTTTTAACATTATTAGAACAACTGCTTCTTTCATGTCTGCGAGCATTTAAGGTGATAGTAAATGATGCGTCACAGTATTTGCACTGACGCAATGCACGCTCTTCATTAATTGAAGTATTCAATGCTGATGAAACTTCAGCTGATGGTGGAACAGCACATATCGAAGTCTCCTCCAGTGTTGTCAGAGGCGTCGCCAATTCTGGCTTGTACTAGAACTCTATCTTTGTTTAACAATGAGAAGTTCACAAGCTAGCAGAATATATTTATGTATTTTTTTATTTTATTTTTTTTTAATTTTTTATTAATTTATTTTTATTTTTTAGTATTATTTTTTCCTGAAATTTTATGATATCAAAGAAAACTTGCGGCGGTTTTCTCCGTGTGCTCCTGAATATTCTTGTCAATATTTTGATGGTTTTCTCCGTGTGCTCCCGTTTATTCTTGACAATATTATGGTGGATTTCTCCGTGTGCTCCTGATTATTCTTGTCAATATTATGGTAGTTTTCTCCGTGTGCTCCTGATTATACTTGGCAATATTTTGATGTTTTTCTGCAAGTGCTTCTGGTTACAGATGAGCAATTGATCTCTTCATGAAGGATTTTTTCTATTTAATGAGTCATGTTAATTTATTTAAGGTTATATTTAATTAGTGAATTTCTGCTACTTAATCAACACTTGTAATATTTTTATCAGGTGGAAAATAAAAAAAAAATCATTTTTTAGTCAAATAATCTCTGAGAAATCTAAGAAGCACTAACAGGAAGGACGGACTGCCTTCTCCTTGGAGTCTAGCGAAGCCATCCTTCTTTTGCGATCGTTAGTGAGCATCCCGCATCCCGCATAAAAGAACTAAATATTATTTACCTGCAAGCAACACGTGGCGCCATCTGTTGACGACAGCCGGAACTACTTGCATCAATTTGCTTTGCATTAGATAACTTAACTCTCGCTGATGTAATATTTCAAAAACTCTATTTAAGAAATGGTTCCAATTGGAGAAAACTGACAGTTTGTATCTAACATTAGTCACAGAAGCTACCATGGAACGTGGTTTGTTATCTATAGCTGAATCGGAAGGAAGTTGCTGTAGATACTGTGGCAAGGATTTTGACATGAGAAGGAATGCTAGACGTCATGAGAAGAATGATTGTGCTAGAAACCCACTACGCAACATGTTAAGCTGTAATCGTTGTAGCAGGTTGTTAACACGAATTGACAGCTTAAAAAGACATGGTAGAACATGTAAAGTCAAGACTACTTACGGCATAGAGGACACCGATGGATCCACTAGACTAAAGAAGAGTGATCTGCATTATGACAATAATTTTCCTTGTCCTGAGCGTGATGGTATTAGCTCACCCGATCGTGAGGAAGAACATAAATTGAAGGAGGTTGATGATTTACGGAAGAATGAAGACAATGGAAGAATCCTTAACGTGAAAAGTGAGAATATATTCCAGCCGAATTCAAGTAGATCTTTCCTACTTTGTAAAAATGATGGACTCCTAAAAAGGAAGCATGAAGACGATGAAGACACTTCGAAATCATCAACAACGAATTATTACGGTAAATTGGGTGAAGACGATTCCTTCTACGGTGATTGTTACAGTGACTCTGAGGCTGTTGACAAAGACATAGACTATGATGAAGCACCTAAAGCTGACAAGATCGAAGAATGTGACGGTGTCCTGAGACCGAAACGATGGAAACGACGTGATATATTAAATAAATCTGATAATGCTTATTATGATCACTGGGACGATTGTGATATTAAAAGTATTTATAATAAACAAGCAAGTAAGATGGTGGTAGAAGAGATTGATTACACATCATGGAAAGATTCAAACATATTGGTTGACCGGCTAAGACTTCTACATGGCTCGCTTTGTGCAGGAAACTATCCGTGCATCAAAGAAATATCCTTAATACTCAAAGAACTGAGGAAAGCTGGCTACATACAATAATGGCTTCTTTTACTTGTATTTGTGTAATGTTGAGAAGTAATAAAATATTGAAAGTAAAAATTTAATGTTTTTATTTCTTGTATTCTGATTTCCAACTAAGCCTGTGTGTGTTTCCGCTACTGTATGTGTGATCATTACGTTTCCTGTGTGTACTGTGTGTACGTTCCGTTTTCTGTGTGTACTGTGTGTGCGTTCCGTTTCCTGTGTGTACTGTGTGTACGTTCCGTTTCCTGTGTGTACTGTGTGTACGTTCCGTTTCCTGTGTGTACTGTGTGTACGTTCCGTTTCCTGTGTGTACTGTGTGTACGTTCCGTTTTCTGTGTGTACTGTGTGTACGTTCCGTTTCCTGTGTGTACTGTGTGTACGTTCCGTTTCCTGTGTGTACTGTGTGTACGTTCCGTTTCCTGTGTGTACTGTGGGTACGTTCCGTTTCCTGTGTGTACTGTGTGTACGTTCCATTTCCTGTGTGTACTGTGTGTACGTTTAGTTTCCTGTGTGTACTGTGTGTACGTTCCGTTTCCTGTGTGTACTGTGTGTACGTTCCGTTTCCTGTGTGTACTGTGTGTACGTTCCGTTTCCTGTGTGTACTGTGTGTACGTTCCATTTCCTGTGTGTACTGTGTGTACGTTTAGTTTCCTGTGTGTACTGTGTGTAGGTCCGTTTCCTGTGTGTACTGTGTGTACGTTCAGTTTCCTGTGTGTACTGTGTGTACGTTCAGTTTCCTGTGTGTACTGTGTGTACGTTCAGTTTCCTGTGTGTACTGTGTGTCCGTTTAGTTTCCTGTGTGTACTGTGTGTACGTTCCGTTTCCTGTGTGTACTGTGTGTACGTTCCATTTCCTGTGTGTACTGTGTGTACGTTTAGTTTCCTGTGTGTACTGTGTGTACGTTTAGTTTCCTGTGTGTACTGTGTGTACGTTCCGTTTCCTGTGTGTGTGTGTGTGTACTGTGTGTACGTTCCGTTTCCTGTGTGTGTGTACTGTGTGTACGTTCCGTTTCCCGTGTGTACTGTGTAATCATTACATTTATTGCGTGTAAATTGCATGTATTGCGCGTACATTGCGTACATTACGTGTTGGAGCTGATGGAGCTGTTGGAGCACTTGAAGCTAATGATCAATTGAAGCATAGGAGCAAAATGTAGATGGATCTGATGACGTGAAATGTAGCTCTTGGAGCCTGGCGTATATTGGAGAGATCGAATTTTTTTCGATCAAATGATCCTCTTTTTTAATTTGTAGATTTGACTCTAGTATTATTGTAAATGGATCTTGATTTGACTAGCGTATTATTCCATACGGTGCATGTATATAAGCGAGTCCTAGACAGCAGGACACTCAGTTTGTTACTGCCGTCGACGGTGTACGGATCACCTAGTTTGTTTCTTCTGGTACATAAGTCGTGTAATTGCCTGTTCTTGAGTCTTCGATGGCATCTTAACCGTCTTTAACGTCGTACTCGATGGAGGATGTACCATCGACTACGGGAACCATGACGTCGGCGCCGACGATGTTGGAGCAGATCTCGTTGGCGACGCCTCTGACAACACTGGAGGAGACTTCGATATGTGCTGTTCCACCATCAGCTGAAGTTTCATCAGCATTGAATACTTCAATTAATGAAGAGCGTACATTGCGTCAGTGCAAATACTGTGACGCATCATTTACTATCACCTTAAATGCTCGCAGACATGAAAGAAGCAGTTGTTCTAATAATGTTAAAAGAATGCAATTTCAGTGCAATAAGTGCAATAAACTAATTTCACGTCTTGATAGCTTACATCTTCATTATAAAAAATGCTCCGATAAGTATAATGAACATGGTTATTGTTTTGACTCATGTGTTGTACCAGCAAATGAGAAAAATATAAGTGGGACCCTGGTTATATGAACTTCAGTCCGTCTCTGGCTGCGGTGATGAACGGATCGGATAGACATTTAAAGTCATGTAAAAGGCTTAGTCCGTACAATAAGAAGACTGTTTGAAACGAGGAATCCAAAAGGCTTTAGTAATTTGTCTGTGTATTTTTTTTGTACTTGTATGTAATAAAAGTTTTTTTAAAAGAACTTGTGGTGTTTTTTATTTTCTCAAACCTTACACTTTAGTGGTACTTTTTTTAAAATATTAATGTTGTTTTGTATCGGCCAGGGATCGAACCAAGGACCTTAGTCGATCCAATCAATCAGTATATAGATTACAAATTTATTTAATGAATTTTGAACTTTTTCCCGAATCTCTAGCATTAAAATTACGAATTTCCAATATGGTAGTCTGGACGTCTGATAGGATGATGGTAGTAGAGGATTTACAGTCTCTTTACGAAAGTTTAACATGGTTTATTGAAATTATTATTTTTTCATAAAATTAAACATTATTGCATCGATCGGGTATCGAACCAAGAACAGGAGCGGGTCGAATCGATATGTAAGTTAATGAGTGATTTATTTAATGAATTTTGGAACTTTTCCCGAATTTCTAGCTAAATAATTACGGATTTTTAAGATGGCGGCCAAATTTCAAGATGGCGGGTGTCATAGTAATAAATGATTACTGCACTCTAGCGGGTAAGAATTAAACTAACATGTTATCAGCGCACTCTCGCCGACGAAAACAAGATGGTGGTCTCCAGCAACGAAGACAAGATGGCTGACATGACGTCATACTGGGTGACGATATATATGCTTTAAGAAAAGTGGTGGGAGTCAGTCTGCCAAACGTCACCACGGGGGGAAGGATCGGTCGCAATTTTTTTTGCGCTTGTCGGGTTTGAACTAAGGACTCCGAGCTCCGTGTCGTTAATGTATGATTTTTAAATATTTTTTATTAAATTTTTATTAATTGAATTTTTTTATAATTTTTAAAAAAAATTTCATTAAAATCGGATAATAAATAAAGATTTTAAAGATGGCGGCCGTAACGGAAATTGCAACGGTGACATCATCATCCAATATGGCTGTCATGACATCCTTATTTTCAAGGTCGGCGGCTTATAAGCGGCTAGCTCTTAGGAGTTTTAAGCCGCTTTTAGGAGTTTTCGTTTTTTCTAGGGCAAAGCGACTTTTGAGGATTTTCGAAATCCTAATTTGTGAACTGTGGAATTATTTGAGATTTTTTGGCGGAAATTTTTTTCAAAAAAATTGAAATTTTGGCGATTTTTGATGAATTTTGGGCAATTTTTGCCCAATTTTGGTCATTTTTGGCGATTTTTGAGGATCAAATTCCAGGTCAAGGTCAAAGGTCAAGGTCAGGGTCATCCAATATGGCCACCGTGACGTCACAATCCAAGATGGCGGACCGACAATCACAATCCACAGCCTTAAAGCCTGTTTCCGGATGCCCATTTGTATACTACTCCACAGTTTTCGAGCTATAGACATTGTAATAAAAGTTTGTAATTTTCCACCCTGAACCAAATTATGTAGTCTAACAATATAGGTTTTCTAGTAATTATAAATAACCCTATTACTATTAACAAATCAAAATAAAATGAAAGATGCTCTACCTACTATTAAAGGAAAACAAATATTTAGAATAATTATGTCACAAATTATTTTATCGGGTAAATTAAACTAGTAAGTGTAAAAATATCACTTGGTCAACTTAGAAAATTATTTGAAAATATGGCTAATTAAAGTAGATACTTGTTTGGTTAGCAAACCTTTTTTTTACAGTGTGAATAGTTAACATTACCCGATTAAAAACTGTCATAGCATAAGTTGGGCAAAGAATATTTTTCCCAAAAAGTTAAGTATATTTGATTTAATTTTGAATTTTTTATCAGTAGTAGGGTTATTTATGATTGCGTTGTAAAAATATTTAATAACAATATATAATCATTTGGTGGAGGGTGGGGATTTTTTAAAAACATTAAAAAAAATGCCTATAGCTCAAAAACTACAGCACTTTTGAACTCTGATTATTTTATTTAGAAACGTGAACCAAATGTTCTTGTCTTGAGGTTGAGTTATGGAACACTCGGTTTAAAGTATTCCTTATTAAATAAAAAAACTATTTAAATATTAAAATAAAATAAAGGATATTTAAACAATTAAAATTGCGAAATTTCATGTGTAAAGAGGTTGTAACGCTAGAAAAAGCAGTATTTTCCATGGTTACAACTATTGTATACTATAATATAAAAACAATATAAAATTCTGTAGTATTTACGTCTGATTAAATTAACAAAAATGGATGTGTGGCCGCCATTATCGTTAGAAGCAAAACTTTGCGGGTGGAGAGAAGGAAATTGTAGGGTACACAAATATTTAAAACACAAGTACATACGTGTAAGTTTACAAGCGTACAGGTGAGTGTACTACTAGAATGCGTGAAAGTATTCTATTGCGGACGTATGCGAGCGAGCAAGTATGCAAGTGAGAAATAATGCGAATGTGACGTATACAAGTATTTGCAAACACGCCATCGAGCGCTGCTACTGATGTCATCTTTGTTTTCAGCAAGTCATTTAATAGCTGATAAATACACACAATGGAGTTTCAAGCTGAAGGTTTACACTGTAGCAACCATGGTGATGAAAATTTTAAATGAGTCCTCCTACATTGACATCTACGCCAGGGCAAGTTGGTAAAAAATTAACTTTAACAAAAGAGAGCAACTGGTTAGGTTATGTTAAGGGAGAAAGTTATTGTTCAAGCCGTCTCCCGTTAACTCTGCTAAAATAGAAGCCGAATATGCATAGATAAGCATACCGTTTGTCTCCAGCTTCTGGTTGCAAGTTTTAGCCGGTCGAATCGCACCGAACAAACATTTGCGATACCATATGAGTTTTCAGACAACATATTACGGTATAAGCCAAATACAGTTTTGAACATCGTAGATATGAGACGTCTCTGCAGTTAGAGAAGAGTTTATTGCGGTTGCAAGTACTGAGGAGAGAACGTGCCTTAGGAGCAATATGTGAGTTGCGAATCGTAAAGAAAAAGGAACAGAAATTTATCGGATATGAAAAATAAAGATTAAAATGGATTGTGAGCGGATCCCGACAAAGTCAGACAAACCAAATAAAAACTTGCCTGGATTGTTATATTTCCTTACCACACAATAGGTAATATCAGACGTGAGTCTTAATCTAAAAAAAAAATAAAAAATACGTGGAATTTATTAATGCCATTAATATATATAATTCAATTGAAATGATTTTGTAACTCGGGTATATGGTTTTTATGTATCAAATAAAACTTTTTTATGAGTATTGCAGTTAAAACTTATAAAAATGTATATGTTTTGTTGAATAATAAACATAAATAAATAATAATAAATAAAACATAAAATAATATTTAAATTATGCACTAATTTTCGTAAGAAATATATAGTAGCCTATTATCTCGAGAAACGTATTTCATTTATACAAAAATTTGTTTGTACAAAGTCACAAAATCTTTGTTGTAGTATTACAAACTGTTTCTCTGCTACTGTTTACCGAAGGAATCTTTTGTAATATTCCTGTCCATATAAAGCTAAAAGCGGAAATTTCAGAACGGTTTATTAATATCTGGGTTCGTTTCCTTGACTTGAAATGTCACTTACACTCTCGCTGGGTGAGAATTGTTATTCTGGAGGAGATTAGGGAAGGCCATGTGAGGGAGGAGGGAGGGAATTAGAACGCATGCAGTTCGAAATAATTAATGAACACACGAAACATTAGCGAAATGACTCGAGACAGAGGTGGCACGAGGAGGAAAACGCCCGCTAAATTTCCACCGAATCACGGAATTTTCACTGCGCGAGCGCAAAACAACACATAATCTCCGCGTCTGTGAATGTTTCCTACGCCGAAGAGCGTGCTTTTAAGCTCTGTCGCAACATCTTTAAGTAGTTGGTTATTCTGTAGAACTATTAAATTCATTCGTAAATGTTTATCTGCAACTAAGGTTCTTTTTAATATCATTATTGAGACTAATGATAACTTACCAAACATAAACAATGTTCGTCGCTGACCCGTGCAATTTTTTAGTTACAAATTAAGAAAACACCGTTTTGCGATAATTAAAACATTTTCATCATTATTTTGGAGCATTTTAAATGTCGCTCATTTAACCCTACCGACCTTTCATTTTAGCTACTGTCACATACACGCGCGAAAACCTACCGTACTAGAAAAAATAAAGAAAGAATTTTTGCAAGGATTTGAATAATTAAATAAAGAATTTACTCATAAAAGAATCAGAATACACGAACATTGATTATTCGGGTGTCTTTCTTTGAGTCAGGTTTATCTTTCACACATGATTTGGGATAAGTGCACCTGCTAACTTTTTCACCCTTTCAGAAATTGTCAATATGAATAACTGCCTTCATTCCAATCACAGGACGATTATTAATTTTTTCACGATGCTCATTATCAGAAGAACTAACTAAAGCTTTCTCTCTTTAAGATATTGCCGAATGAGAAACTGTTCAATTGTAATACCCTTCGAATGGTTTATTACCCGCAGAAAATATCTTCTCAGAGTTGACTAATGGCCAGTTTCACTATTGTTGTTCACACTGCTTTGAACCTGGTTCGTGACATTTTTCCTTGCACGATCGTATTTTGAGCGGTGATCGTAGATCATTGTGGACTATACGTTGAACAGAGTGTTCCGTTAGGTCAGGCTAACAGGATCACAAATTCAGTTCAGAAGTGTTTAAAAACAAATTTAACATATAACTGTTAATTTTTATGACGTAAATTTTAAGAATTTGCTTGTTTCATTCCCAAAATCTTAAGAATACGTGGAATATATAGGTATTTTCTTGGTGACAGTGATTTTATACATGTGCTAATATGATAAAAGTTTCGGGAATGGATTTTTAGGTTATGTTAAGAAACATTTTAGACACGCGTTAACAAGTTTTGGGAATGGACTGTTAGGTTATGTTGAGAAAGTAATAGCTATATGAAAATTGTGTAGCTCACTGATTCTTATATATTTTTTGACTTAGACAAATGTCAACATGAAGAAAATGCAGTCAATGTGTTGGTTGACATGCATTATGCAGAAATACCTAGGCCACGCGTGTATGCACTGAGAAGAGAACCATTTCAGGAATTAGACGTTGGGAAATTTGTTTCACGGTTTCGCTTATCAAAATAACTTTAATAGAGGTTTTGTACCTGATTGGAAAGAATTTAACATACACTTCGGAATGGTTTTTCTTTCACTAAATCTAAACGCAAATGCTTCTCTCAATCAGAGAAATTACAACGTTTTCTGTCAGTTTTTTTTTGTGTCCTGTAATATACTCGATGCAAAAAAAAAACTCGTTAGTTTGTTTCTCGTGTCTTGAAACATGCAGCCAACGTCAAACATTTAAACTACCAGCCCGAAACAAAATTATTTTACCAGAAAAAATGCCATCAAATCATTGCAGCCAATATAAATAAGCGTAATTTCTCGTCATCCCTGTTGCCGCTTCGTTCAGTCGAATGAACTTAATTTCATGCGATCTTTGGTCAACGAATTCCGGTTTATTTTTGGCGCAAACTTTGGGTTGCTAATCATAAGGTACCTCCGTTCGACAGTCATAATGGCGCTACTGGCATTAGTACTGTTTGACGCGACGTCCGTGAGTGTCATAATCGCACTTCACCTCAGTTTCCAACGGCAACAGAAACTACTCAGTGCTGAATGGATTACTCGGGTCGCGTCAGACCTTCGCCGACGGACATTCACCAACTGACCTCGGTTCACGAGTGGTTCTGGTCACTTGCCTGGTGCCGAGGAGATCTGTGTTCGATTCCCGGCGGTGTCGATCCAGTTCATTGTTTCTAATCGCAAGTGGGGAACGTAGCGGACGTTTACGTGAGTCTCTCGGTAGCCTTTTCCCCTTCCCCCCTGTCTCTCATACACGCTCATGAATTCCGTCAATCCCCGATTATCCCTGCATCGCCCCTTGCCGTAAAAAATATACCTACTTCGGATGTCGTCGAGATGATTCACCTCACGTCATTCGATCCCTATTTAATTCTTTGTTATGTTATTCATTCGTTTAGTAATTCATTCAGTGGAGCTATGAGATTTTGTTCGTGGTCGGAGGCAGCGGTGTTCTGACACAAGCAAACAAAAAAAACTACGGCACGAAAAAAAAAAAAACTTTTTTTTTTTCGCAACATGCTGGAAATCCTCGGTTTGTGTAAAGCCCCTGCAGACCGCGCGTCACAGTTTACTTTAGCTTCTGCTTGTTGACCCTTTGTTGTTTGGTTGTTTTTTGTTTCCTCCGGAGAGTTTCCAGCTGTTCGTTTCTTGTTCGTTTAGTGCAGACCCCACGAGCCTTAATATAGTCCGTTTCGTTGTTGTCCGCAGCCGTGCACTGCTATTTGAACTTCTGTTTCCAGTGACGTAAAAAAGGGGGCAGAGTTTCGGTTGGGCTGAGGGGGGGGGGGGGACAAGAAACTCCCCTTATGTTTGCTCAAAACTTGTCGAAAAATTCATGCTTAAAATCCACTGTATCTATTAACCAACTCTATCACTATACGAACGATGCACGCTTTCCATTACACGCACGTCAAGAACTGCCAAAATTTTCGTGATATTTTGGCCTCAGGGTGGACTCCTTATTCTTGTGCACGATCAGGATCGAGTTGTTTGCCGATAGACAGCGGCCAAAATTGTGTCATCAGCCCTGGTTACACACTAGTAAACAGGCTGAGTCACGTGGTTTGATGGCTTTGTGGCGGATCAGGATCTTTAATGATTATTTAAAGTTGGTTTAACTTCGAGCTATTTAAGAAACCACTCGATTGCCACGCATATCGTAATCCTGTCGGGTATCGCATTTGAGATGGTTGCCTGGAGCTATGTGTAAAGAAGGTAGATATTTCAGTTTCTATCTATACAGGGTGTGTATAACCCGACATCAAAATTTAATCCATCATACAAAGATGAAAGATGATTATAATAATTTTGAAAACTTCCTGCTTTAAAATTTATTTCTATTGATTTAATATAGTGTTTGCTTATTAATATTTTTGAAGACGTATAAGCAAACTTTTAATTTAAAATAACTTATTTTAAATATTTTTGTTACATCGTGTTTTCTAAAGTGAGTTAGGCTATGATTATACTATTCCTCTCAGGATATACCTATTGCGGTATATGGAATTTCGCTTTAAAAGGCCATACAAGGAAGATTTGTAAAATTTATCCATTTTAAAATCGTTTCAATTGATATAATTTTGTTTTTGATGTGTATACGTATTTATGAATACCAAAATATTATAATAACATTTTTTTATTTAATTTATATGCATAAATATAATGCATTATAATAATGCAAATAATATTTTGAATGTTTGATGAATAAAAATAACTTTTACTTCCGATATAAACTATGCATAGGACGTTTCAAAGTTCATTGAAAAATAACATGTAAACAAAGATGAAATTCTCCCTTACAATTCAAAATAATTTATTGTGAAACATTTAGAATTTGTTTTAATTTTAAGAAAAAATTAAAGAGAAATTATAAATGCATGCTGTTGCTTAGGCGATCTGCTCATCTGTTCTCCGCGCATGAAAAAATTAACATGTAAACTTTCGTTGCAATATGCACTGCAATTCAATACGATTAAAATCTGTAAAGTGTAGTAAAGCACGAGAGCTTGAAAATGTAACAAAATTAGATAAACTTTCACTAATAACGTGCTAATAACAAAGAGGAGGAGGAGGAATGTCATTGAGAAGAAAACCAAGTCAAGACATCGACGTACAGCGAAATGTGACAAATGCAGTCTGATTTGAAGATTATTATCATAACCAAAACCTTTTTCTTTTTCTAGCTTGTTGATTTGGTCGCCATCAAGATGAGTGCAGGGTCCAGACACAGGATCTCTGATAACACAGGAGTTGATGAGTCTTATAAAAATTATATTATTGTCTATTAAAGTTTTGATAGCCGAAGAGTTTAACACTATGGCAAAAATCAATAAGTATTTTGAAACAACATCCTGACTTGTTATTTAAAATAAATGGGTAGATACATGCAAAATTATGATACTTACTGGTACAAGGCTAGATTCCACAAACTTGTAGGCAAATAAATCAGTGCTTGTTGTTTTTTAGCTGCTATTTCATTTTACCTTCTGACCGTAACGTGACAAACAGTAGGTAATACAAAGTCTACATTGAGTATGTGAGACAACTAATGTAGCATCGATGAGTCGACACTCGAAAATAATTTAGGTATCAGTTTCGTTAAATTACGGTAATTGTTACTTATTGTGTATCCAGTTATATTTCAACATAAAATATTAAAATAAAACAAGGGCTGGGATGTCTATGATGCAAGGCAGTATAATTACCATACATATTTTATTTTAAAAATTTAAAATGAAACATTGAGAAACATTGTTTTCGGGAACTATAGCTGTATGCAGCATATCA
Organism: Bacillus rossius redtenbacheri; assembly: GCF_032445375.1. Taxonomy (NCBI): domain Eukaryota; kingdom Metazoa; phylum Arthropoda; class Insecta; order Phasmatodea; family Bacillidae; genus Bacillus; species Bacillus rossius. The sequence continues at coordinate 33,463,433 of NC_086339.1, read as the reverse complement.
AATTGTATTTTAACGTAAAACTTTGAAATTAAATAAGCAGTTGAATGTGTTTATGATTTGAAAGTGTGCAATTACCAAAAAATATTTTTATTTGGAAGATATAAAATGGATGACACGATAAGGAACATTCTCGGGATAAATTGCTCCGTGTAACGTATCCAATATTGTGTTTTAATGTAAAATATTAAAATATATTTGTGAAGCGAAACTGTAACATAGCCAAAAAAAAAAAATGTATTTGATTCGAAAATACGAATTATAAAACTTGGGATGTAAACTGGATGGGCAGTGAGGAACGGTGATGGCTGACACGTGGAATTCTTGCTTCTTGTGGACTTAAAAAGAGCTGCTGCTACAAACTTCTCTCTCTGAGACTCTTACAGACCTCTCGCCGACGAGACACGACTTGCGGCAGCGGGGGGCGGCGAGGGGTCGGAAATTGAAACCTTGAAACCGGGGGAAAGTTCCCCGCTCGCTCTGTCAGCCTGAATACCTGTCAGGCAGGGAGCTAACGCCAGCCTCTTCCTTGGGCACGAGTTCATAAAACCATCACGGCTCATATAGTAAGAAGGTTTTCACGGTTTTTTAGGATTTGTCTATTGGAACCCCAGCGGTATTAAAATTTTTACGAAAAAAACAACGTCTTAATGGTTTTTCTTTTATGAACTACCGCAGGGAGCCAAATAAGTAGGGTCAACAAAACGGTAAGCGAAAAGTGCGTGAAAGTATATGTATTGGTCATTATTATCTGCATTTATTCTGGTCCATTGGTTGAACGCTTGCTGGAACCCACTTCATTTTTAGAGACGACAGCACAGACGAACACAGAAGGTTTTCTGCGAGACAAAACAATTACACGAGGCTAAACAGATATTCTGGACAAAACAACGATGAGAGCACATGCGAACATTGAAGGTTTCCTGAGACAAAACAGTTACATGAGACTAAACAGATATTCTGGACAAAACAACGATGAGAGCACATGCGAACATTGAAGGTTTCCAGAGACAAAACAATTACACGAGGCTAAACAGATATTCTGGACAAAACAACGATAAGAGCACATGCGAACATTGAAGGTTTCCTGAGACAAAACAGTTACATGAGACTAAACAGATATTCTGGACAAAACAACGATGAGAGCACATGCGAACATTGAAGGTTTCCTGAGACAAAACAGTTACATGAGACTAAACAGATATTCTGGACAAAACAACGATGAGAGCACATGCGAACATTGAAGGTTTCCTGAGACAAAACAGTTACATGAGACTAAACAGATATTCTGGACAAAACAACGATGAGAGCACATGCGAACATTGAAGGTTTCCTGAGACAAAACAGTTACATGAGACTAAACAGATATTCTGGACAAAACAACGATGAGAGCACATGCGAACATTGAAGGTTTCCTGAGACAAAACAGTTACATGAGACTAAACAGATATTCTGGACAAAACCACGATGAGAGCACATGCGAACATTGAAGGTTTCCTGAGACAAAACAGTTACATGAGACTAAACAGATATTCTGGACAAAACAACGATGAGAGCACATGCGAACATTGAAGGTTTCCTGAGACAAAACAATTACACGAGGCTAAACAGATATTCTGGACAAAACAACGATGAGAGCACATGCGAACATTGAAGGTTTCCTGAGACAAAACAGTTACATGAGACTAAACAGATATTCTGGACAAAACAACGATGAGAGCACATGCGAACATTGAAGGTTTCCTGAGACAAAACAGTTACATGAGACTAAACAGATATTCTGGACAAAACAACGATGAGAGCACATGCGAACATTGAAGGTTTCCTGAGACAAAACAGTTACATGAGACTAAACAGATATTCTGGACAAAACAACGATGAGAGCACATGCGAACATTGAAGGTTTCCTGAGACAAAACAGTTACATGAGACTAAACAGATATTCTGGACAAAACAACGATGAGAGCACATGCGAACATTGAAGGTTTCCTGAGACAAAACAGTTACATGAGACTAAACAGATATTCTGGACAAAACAACGATGAGAGCACATGCGAACATTGAAGGTTTCCTGAGACAAAACAGTTACATGAGACTAAACAGATATTCTGGACAAAACAACGATGAGAGCACATGCGAACATTGAAGGTTTCCTGAGACAAAACAGTTACATGAGACTAAACAGATATTCTGGACAAAACAACGATGAGAACACATGCGAACATTGAAGGTTTCCTGAGACAAAACAATTACACGAGGCTAAACAGATATTCTGGACAAAACAACGATGAGAGCACATACGAACATTGAAGGTTTCCTGAGACAAAACAGTTACATGAGACTAAACAGATATTCTGGACAAAACAACGATGAGAGCACATGCGAACATTGAAGGTTTCCTGAGACAAAACAGTTACATGAGACTAAACAGATATTCTGGACAAAACAACGATGAGAGCACATGCGAACATTGAAGGTTTCCTGAGACAAAACAGTTACATGAGGCTAAACAGACATTCTGGACAAAACAACGATGAGAGCACATGCGAACATTGAAGGTTTCCTGAGACAAAACAGTTACATGAGACTAAACAGATATTCTGGACAAAACAACGATGAGAGCACATGCGAACATTGAAGGTTTCCTGAGACAAAACAGTTACATGAGGCTAAACAGACATTCTGGACAAAACAACGATGAGAGCACATACGAACATTGAAGGTTTCCTGAGACAAAACAGTTACACGAGGCTAAACAGATATTCTGGACAAAACAACGATGAGAGCACATACGAACATTGAAGGTTTCCTGAGACAAAACAGTTACATGAGACTAAACAGATATTCTGGACAAAACAACGATGAGAGCACATGCGAACATTGAAGGTTTCCTGAGACAAAACAGTTACATGAGACTAAACAGATATTCTGGACAAAACAACGATGAGAGCACATGCGAACATTGAAGGTTTCCTGAGACAAAACAGTTACATGAGACTAAACAAATATTCTGGACAAAACAACAATGAGAGCACATGCGAACATTGAAGGTTTCCTGAGACAAAACAGTTACATGAGGCTAAACAGACATTCTGGACAAAACAACGATGAGAGCACATGCGAACATTGAAGGTTTCCTGAGACAAAACAGTTACATGAGACTAAACAGATATTCTGGACAAAACAACGATGAGAGCACATGCGAACATTGAAGGTTTCCTGAGACAAAACAGTTACATGAGACTAAACAGATATTCTGGACAAAACAACGATGAGAGCACATGCGAACATTGAAGGTTTCCTTAGACAAAACAGTTACATGAGGCTAAACAGACATTCTGGACAAAACAACGATGAGAGCACATGCGAACATTGAAGGTTTCCTGAGACAAAACAGTTACATGAGACTAAACAGACATTCTGGACAAAACAACGATGAGAGCACATGCGAACATTGAAGGTTTCCTGAGACAAAACAGTTACATGAGGCTAAACAGACATTCTGGACAAAACAACGATGAGAGCACATGCGAACATTGAAGGTTTCCTGAGACAAAACAGTTACATGAGACTAAACAGACATTCTGGACAAAACAACGATGAGAGCACATGCGAACATTGAAGGTTTCCTGAGACAAAACAGTTACATGAGACTAAACAGATATTCTGGACAAAACAACGATGAGAGCACATACGAACATTGAAGGTTTCCTGAGACAAAACAGTTACATGAGACTAAACAGATATTCTGGACAAAACAACGATGAGAGCACATACGAACATTGAAGGTTTCCTGAGACAAAACAGTTACATGAGACTAAACAGATATTCTGGACAAAACAACGATGAGAGCACATGCGAACATTGAAGGTTTCCTGAGACAAAACAGTTACATGAGACTAAACAGATATTCTGGACACGACAGCACACACGATCGCGGCAGGCTTGCAAAGACAAAGCAACTGCGTCGCTTCGCCAACTGACGTCTGCGACCTTCCCCAGGCGGGACGACTGAAATGTTGCCCCTTGGAAGGGCAGCCCTTCAGGATTTTTCTGACAGTGGTGTTTTTGAAAGGTTGTCTGAATTGTTGCCCCTTGGAAGGGCAGCCCTTCAGGATTTTTCTGACAGTAGTGCTTTTGAAAGGTTGTCTGAATTGTTGCCCCTTGGATGGGCAGCCCTTCAGGATTTTTCTGACAGTGGTTAGTTTGTAAAGTAACCTAACCTAACCTTACCTAACCTAACCTAAACTAACCACTGCCAGAAAAATCCTGAAGGGCTGCCCTTCCAAGGGGCAACAATTCAGACAACCTTTCAAAAACACCACTGACAGAAAAATCCTGAAGGGCTGCCCTTCCAAGGGGCAACAATTCGGTCCCCCCCCCCCCCCCCCAAGGCAACAACTGACCGGATCAGTCGGAGGTGGAATGCGTCGGCGGGAAATGTGAGTGGTCTTGATGTGTGGAGGAGTAAGGGGAAGCTCAAAGGCAACGCCAACGCGAAGGTTTAACCAGAAAACGTCTCCGCAAGTACGTTTGAAATTCCGGATGTTTGTTTGTCGCGGATAAAGAAATCCAAGACCTCGGAGCAGATGCGAGATATAAATGGACGGGCAGGTTGAATCAGTCGGTCGAAAAATTTTCAGGATTCCTTACGAAGGACGTGCCGTTGCGTTAGGTGGGTCCTTTGCCAACACGCGGTCCGAGCAAAAGGACATATCTGCTGTTACTTCCACGAGAGAGTTTCCAAGCGCTGGGACATCTCTTCTTCTCAAACATGGCCTGAAGAACTCTGAAATGGACTCTTCAAATAAACGAAAGAAATCACCTACGATGTCTCGAACTACCAGCACACAAAAAATATATCAAAGATAAAAAGGAAAAAAATATCAATATTCGACGGAGGATTCTGATCACGCCATATTCTTTCATTGCAGTCACAATATCGGAGATAAACAAAAGAGCAGCAGGCAATATATTACAGGCTCAATAAAGGTTGTTCATTTTTTTGAAGGAGGTTATTAGTATTCACAGCAACTTCAGAAAGAATATTTCTTCTACATTTGAGTAGCAGTATGGTTACAATTTGAAAATCAATTACTTTTAAATTTGCACAAACGGAACATGTCCACTTAGTTTCATTCAATTCTCGTAGCCGGTCTCAAATTTATTTAATGATGGCAAGGGGCTCTTAAAAAATATATATATTATTTAAACAAAGCACAAAATTTTATTAAAGAAAGTTTTGAAAGATGACATGATTATGCAAGGTTTCATATTTATGACTAATACTTTAAATTTTGTATTCACTGTTCTTGAGTATACAATATTCAATTTGTTAGTTAAATAATTATAAGTACGAATGCATATTATTATTTTAATTTTTCTTTTGCAATAAACTTATAAAACAAATTTCGCCCTTTAGAAGTCCTACATAACGACATACCCTAATTTTTAAATTACTTTCTTAAAAAATAAATAATCGCATCGGCAATATAGTTACTCAAAAAGTAATTTTAATGTTTATTTAATCTAAATGTAATTAATAATTTGTCATCTAGTCTAAACATTTTTTGAGCTATCTCGTCTAGTGATAAAATCTCTCTACGCCTCTTACATGTGCTCATCAAAGTAGACAATCTGTTTTACTCCTCAAACACAGCAAACTTAGAATTAATGTCCATGACAAATCAAACAGCAAGACACCTTTTTTAATGAATGGCCACATGACCCCCTGAATTGGCATCACGCACTGATCTTAAGCAGTTCTGGACCACAGGTAAACCAAGTCAATTCTTTTAATACTTTAGTTTCCGCTCTTCTTACTCATTTTACACATCATAATCTCTTGCAAAATCGGATAGTTAAGATGTTCTCTTCTAATACTGCAGGTTCTTTCACTCAACCAGGAATGTACCATGTTAGATGACAGTCTTACCACGAAGTATCCTTGCTACATCACTCACTGATTTAGAACACTGCTGTATATGACACCTTCTCAGGCAGCATGCTACGTTATTGATGTGGTCTCATCTACTAAATAATTCGATTACTAAGTATTCAATTATACATGAAGTGAAACTTCTTTAAGCGAGATGGAAGTAAAAGTTCAAGGCCGAAATGACTTATGATGCTAATAGGTTGCGGACGGTGCAGAGAACTTGTTAACTTGAGCGAGCTCCACGTGGTGTCGTGCGGCTGAGGTTGAACCCCGCCATGCTGCAGGGATAGGCGTGTCGCGGCGGTAGGGACCCGCCTGCGCCTGACTCCACCCCGACTTGCTGGCAGCTAGTAAGGGAGTATTTGGGCAGAGGTCAACACAACGGAGTTTGAGCTTATTGTGCACCGCGCCACGGGCCACATTCGCAAGTAAATGGCGTTCTTTTATGTACGTATTATTTTAATTACTTTTGTAAATCAGTATTGTTAAACAGCGTTATGAGAGTATTGTTTTAGCTGTGTAACTAAAGATATTCTCTGCTGGTATAATGCTTTTCACGCTTTAAATTGACAGGGTAATGATTTGTCACGAATTATTATTTGATTAACTAAATCACACACCGTATTATAATTATGAGGCCATGAAGGTGTAAACATTTTAAGTCCAACTAAGAATATGCTAGTTAAAAAAAGTTTAAACAAATCCCGTTTGTGGAATTTTAATTGTTTTTATTTTCACTTTGTGGCAATATGGTTAACTATAATGTAAAGAATTACCGTGAGGTAGGTCCTTGCAGTTTAGTTTTAACTTCGCCGAGCGGCGGACATGTTCTCATTGTTCATTCATTCGACGGCAGAACATTATCAATGCCAAAGAATTGATTGCAGTATGTCCGTGTAGATTATTCGCAGAATCTGTTGCACTATAACGCAGTGATAAGGTGATATTTGCAGGACTACAAAATCGGTCTATTAAAATGGTCGATCTAATCTCACCTATCCATAATATAAAAATAAATTAAAAACTTAATTATTATAATCAATCCTAGCTTTGATATTTACTAAATATTTTTTACGGTGTATTTCAGCAGCGAGTAATAATTTTTGTTACTAATCAAAATTGATTAATAATTATTTATATCCTTAATTTTTATTTTGGAGTAATAATAATGATGCAATTCATGTTCATTTAGAAAATTGCCTTCCTTCTCTATTTTTCTTTTTCTGCCGTTTTACCCCTTACGATATTCTTACATTCGAGGTTTAAATTGCCAAAGCAGTTTCACTTCTATCACATGTAGCCAACTGAGTTACACGCGCTCTTTTGATTGAATTTATACTTAACCAACCGCATCCTTTTACTATTCAATTTCTATTAATTGTTTGCATGCAAACTGTATTTATTTTACTACGTTCAGTGAACATAACTTCTAACGCGTGTACATAAGTACACGAACCCATTTTTTTTCCTCTGTGTATCAGTAAAGACGATAAAATGGAATAACCAACTCTCTGGTTGTGATACCGAGCCTAGAAGCACACGTCCACGACCATATAAGGGAAAAGGGCTTTTGAATGGCGGAGGTTTTGGGGGGGAAGGGGGGTGGAGGTAGGACGATCTGCCGCAGTCCCTAAATCCCTGGCAATAAACAAGCGAGCTTTCCTTCCTGGAACGTTCTGGATCGCAGAGCGCCCATAGAGAACTACCCCCCCCCCCCCCTCAGACACGCCTGCCACACCAATCCAAGTACACACCCCCTCCAGGTTTGCTTCGCGGAAACAAGACTCATTTCCGGTCCGTGGCGATATCCGGCTTGGCGGCCGTAATCTGCCATCCCTTTCCCCCTCAACCAGGAGCTTGATTGGTTCCCTCGCGGATTATTTATCTTCTGACTAGCTCCCTCCAAAACATCCCCCCCCTACCACCAAGGGGTCAGAATGTATTGTTCTTTGTTCCCTGACGTACGTCGCTTGCTTGATCTGCTCGAAACCAATAATCACTCGGAAACTGCACAATTAGCGCAACCGTAAGACAGGGTAGAATTAATTATTCATTTGACACGACCTACGTACTGAAGGACAACCATCCAATTACAAAAATCACTGAATTTTCAGGAGCCACTCGTAAGAAGATCCAGACAGAAGTTAAGACGTCATGGAAGCCAATGAACAAATATAGCTTCAGCCTTGTTTGTATTCAGGTGTTTGGAGTGTAGCATAGTACCAAAATAAATACGAGTATTTTACAAGTATGCACTAATCACACGCCCGTGACGGAACAGTTTCCTCCACAAATAGGCGATGCCTCTTCGGGATCGACCATTTCATTTTTTTGATGTGCAACATCTTAGCTCTCGGTATACGGCATGTGGTGTAAGTAATTTCGCGAATGCGACGGATATGTGTAACAGGAAGCGGGGAGAAGCGTGTGGTTCGGTCTACAGCTGGCGCTTGTGTTGCAACGTGTCAGCGAACGCAAACAATCCCATGACGTTTAGAAAGAGAGAGAGCGAGAAAGGAAGAAAAAGAAAGCAGAGACAGCTGTTTACCGTTCGTTCCGCTAACATCAGTCTTTAAAAGTGAGACGCATTGCCACGTGGCTTATATAATATGTTATAAATATGTTGTGAAATAATAATTTATATCGTATAATATAAATTCAATAATTGCATAAGTGATGTATTAAAAATTTTTTCTTCCAGGAACCGGGTACCAATCGGTCGTCGAAATGCCTCCATCTAGTTTAAAAATAGTCCAACGATCACTGCTAAAAGGAACTCTATTTGTACCATGACCCTCCGCGAGTCACAGGGTGGAACATTTTATAATATGGTTCATTCTTGTGAAAAAATAAACACATACGCAGGGACGGATGTAATTATCCGGAACACGTGATCGTGCTGCAGGCCACGTGACGAGCGGGTGAGAGGGGTTGTTGTTGAGGCAGGCTTAATGCGCGACAAATCGGCTCTGTTGCGCGAAGCAGCCGTGGGCTGTAATCCCGCGGCTTCTGACGAGCTGACCCCCCTCCCCCCTCTCCTTATTCGCCCGGAGGCTCCGGCCTCGTCGACCGGTGATCCGGCCCCGTGTCGGATCACAAACAAAAATAAATATGACTTGATGTAAGCTTTTGGACATACGCCTTTGCTAAGCAAATGTACCTATGTCTGTAGAAGAAAACTACTTACAAAAAACCCAAAAGACAAAAACACAAATTAAGCAAAAAATTGCTGTTGTCAACAGGATATAAAACACCACATAATATTCCATAACAGGAATATTGTCAACAAACAAAGAAAAACAAAGAAAAGTAAAAAAAAAAACCAAAAGACAAAAACATAAATTAATCAAAAAATTGCTGTTGTCAACAGGATATAAACACCACATAATACTCGATAACAGGAATATTGTCAACACACAAAGAAAAGTTCTTACATAAAAGTTAATACATAAAATGTTTTTCGCACGGGTCTGAACTCAGATAAAGCTTGCTGGAGAGGGATCTTGAATATTGCCTTTCATGTGCAGACTTGGAACCAATATAATCCTTTACTAAAAAAGATAAACATTACAGGATACAGCACGTAAACTACTAACATGTTTTGCTCTTTAATCAGAATTGTGAGGGTTGAATATATTTTTTTGTTTTCTGAAGTGGTTGGCCTCTTCAAGCGGAAATCACGAAATCTTCAATCAAAGTACTTTTTACACACATCATACGTCTTGCCTTTAAGAGGTGAGTCTGTATTTGAAAGATGTCTTCCTCCGAATCACATATTCCTCTACCTCTTTTCGTTTTACTTCTTCCTTTGCCATTCATTCTTGGGCAGAAAAAACTTTATGACATATCATCATACGAGTATGTTAGTTTGTAGAAATATTTAAACAACTTTGACTTTATATCTGCAGGTAGGTATCTTGTTACATTTAAACAAACAGCGATATTTAGTAACCAATAAACACTAATAATTACAAGGGGCCAGCCAGTTAAATATATTTTCATTAGAATATTTTAAAAACCAATAAAATATTATATTATATTTAATTAACTGGTCAGTCATATTATGGTGTTAAAATCACGTAATTATACTTATTAGTTAGCTTATGCAAGGGCTTGCGTTTGTAAAGAGTACCAACATACATTATAAATTACAAAATTAATTTCCTAGAAAAGTAAATTTTTAAATATTTCGAAAATTTTGGTAAATTTATGAAGAGAGAATAAGGACATCATTTTCACTATAACAGTATTTAATTTTTAATTAAATATAAAAATAAAAATGCTCAGTTCTTAGTAAATGTTTTAAAATAAGTTACTTTTTAAAGTGATAAGGGAAAAGCTTATAAAACACACTTACTTTAAATAAATCACTTGATTCATCATATACAATAAAATATATTTTTAACAATTTACGCTCACTTTTTCAAATGCCATTATGCATTTTTTTTTAAAGAGATTTCTAAAAATTTTCAAGTCTTTATGTTTGTTAGCCTTTCGTTCTGATAACTGCATGTTTCCCTTGCGCCTTTTATTTAATGGTATTGTAACACTAAAAATAAGCAGCAGCTGCCATTGCTCGTACATTTTGTTACGGTTGCATTTATTTTTGCTAGAATGCCTACTTTATGTCAGAAAAAAAAAGTTATTATATAGGAATTGAGGCTTTGTACATCACTGGCAGTGTTGGCAGTTACTAATAGATCACTTTTTCGTTAAATCAGAATGTTCATATTTTATTCGGTTAGGTTCATATTCAGGGTATGAAGAAACGTTTTTTTTTTTTTCAAGATACGTCGTTTTATTATGTTTGATTCTCTGCGGAAGCGGAAATTCTTTGTGGAGTCTTTTTCATTTGCTTTTTTAGGTTGTGACAAGAGTTCTCATACATAAATTTTATTGGAACATTTCGGAGTACTGAATTCGTTCTGTTATTACAAACTCAAACATTAAAAAACTTAACCACGAGCCACGATATTAAAAAACCTAATCATTTCGTCAAACAACTCTGCCTACTTTCTTTGAAAAGTTGCACACAACATCCGAGCGAAGAGAAGAATGTTTACATTGTATTACAAAAAACATTTCTATTTATTGTAACTCAAAAGAATTTAAGTATTACACAAAACCTTAAAATTAAATGTGTGAATCCAATTATTTTGTTTGAATTTCTAAAAAGAACATTTCTGCAATAGTTGAACAAAAATATTTCGTCAAAAGTGTCCCCAAGTAGTTTTCACATAGAAAGTTATATTTAACAGAAATATACTATTTTAAAAGAAGGATGACATAAATAGTTTCAGTTGAGTTATCGCTATTCCACTTCTTTTTAGTAGACGTTCAGTTAATATTAGGAAAAAAAAAATCAGTGTTATAATATTAAACGTTACGTAAGGTATATTATAAAGTTAAGACTAAATTGTATAGAAATTTCACGGTCAATGGTCACTCCAAGCTCAGTGATCTATTTAAAGTCAAGATAATCTACTGTCTTTTTTTTTTAGTTTCAGGTGAACCTTGATCTATTTATAGTGACGGGGCTACATTACCGCAGCAACGTCAAAGCTATAATGCTCTAAGAAAAATATAGGGTTGAAGGAACCAAATTATGATTTCGTAACCCTTTAAGACTGATTGTCATTGGGAGGGTCAGGAAACAAAGAACACCATATTGGTTTCAATCGTTTAATAAAATTGACAAATTTATCGTCCGATTTTACAAACTTTGCTTCGTTAAAGCATAATATGTAATTTAACTGAATGCATTAGTTCATTATGTCTGGTTGCCACAAATAGTTTAGCCCGGGAAATACAACAGCGTTTAGTATTATTATTTATTTGAGAATGACTACAAATGCAATAATATTGTAATAATGCATTACTTGGTCGGATTTTTAGATCTATGCTTTCACAAAGGCCAATTTTCAATACTGAATCATCGACAATGTTTTATGGCATAAATACTGTTCAAACCTATATTGCACATTTCTTCGTATTTCTCCCCTTTAACATAAATTTGTTTGGCGTTAATGCACAACTGTCGTAGAAATGCACATTACTTTATAAGTTAAATATATTTCTAGTAATCAATATTAATTACTAATGGAATATAATTTAATTACAAAATTGGCGTATAGCAATTTCTCTCATCGTGATTTCTTTGTTTTGCATTCCTTATCTTTTACGAAATTTACTTTTTAATTTTTCACATTCGTTGCACGCAAACGATAACAATATACAAAGTCAAATTGCTATCTCGTTACTTGTTACGATAACTACGGCACTTGAGCGGTTATCTTCTCAGTATTTCTATAGCCTCAGACCTCGGCGTTGTTAACCAGACCATCTTCTGAAACCAGTGAGTATACTGCAGTTATTCCTATTATGTGCCAACGCCTCATTGAACCAGAAGAAAATGCACTTTTCTCTTCACACTCGCGATGTTATCGTCGTACGCTGTAAGCAGGACCGTCTTGAAGAAGGGGCAAAAGGGGGATGGGTGGTTAAGTTTCGAATTTTTTTTAAATGCCCTTGTTTACCCTGACAGGACAAAATCTACAAGACCATTTCTTATAAAATACATTGAAAAACTTATATGTTTTGCGAGATGCACAGACTACTTTTATAGGCATGGCCATGGTATTTCCTTTTTTCTTAGGGTTTGAAAAATTGTACAATATGTATTGGCAGTGAAGTACTCATAATTTCATTTCGGAGGGTGGGAGGAATTGTTTGTTAGGACTACTTTGTCCACTGTTTGCTTTCAAATTCTTTCCTTTTGTTGGTGGGAATGATAGATTTTTAGTTGTTTTTTTTTTTGTGCCGTGCGAACGCCCATGCCCATTGGAGAAGGAGACCCGACCAAATTATTCATACCTGG